>NW_013666129.1:205333-228618 GCF_000517525.1 Limulus polyphemus
CGTCGAAACATGTAGAGTCAACTTTTTGAAGGCCAAATAAAATGTTTTTCATTGTGTACTAGTTTAACGTTGAATATTATTTATTATTGTATAAAAGTAATTGTAGTAAAAGTATCACTAAAAGACATTCTCATAAAGAAAAATATTTTATTGTCATCTGATTTATTCAATTATTTTCATATGCAAAGATTTGCAAAAATACTTCTAAGACAAATTTTAGAAGAAAGCCACGTTGGGCTATCTGCTGTTTCCACTGCGGGAAATCGAATCCCAGGTTTTAGTATTGTAAGTTTAAACACTTTAAAAACTGTTTTCCATTTACTTTTCTGTAATATTGTAGGAAAACTACTAGTTATAACTAAGTTATGAAACTCTTGAAAACGAAAATCACACGCGAAGTTTGGTTGTAAGTACTATTGTTACATTAAATAAAGTAACTATGTTATTTTTTCTTAATTAGTGACCTGCCTGACTAATCATAACGATAATGTTAAATCTATACAAACTCCTTCATGAAGGTAATAGTCGTAGAAGTGTTTTGTTTTTTCAAACAGCTCACGTTTTAATACTTCTTTGGCGCACACGTTTAAAGCTGTGGTACTTGGTAAAGTATCATATTTCCTTGTTATTTTATCTTAGGAAGATAAACTGTTGAGCCTACTGTAATATTAAAAAATAATTCACATATACTTTTGGAAGGCTCTCATACTTTCACAGGTTATCTGCCTTGCGCAGTACTGACCTTATTTCGTGTGCTATTCAAGGTAAATATGTTCGGGTTTTCTCACGGGAGGCGGTTTTAGAGACCTGGATTTGATCATGTATCTACTGTGTAGCTGTATTTTCTAAGTTCAGAAATGTACTCCTTACTTTTTTTTTGGGACAACCAGTGGAGGCCCGGCATGGCCAAGTGATTATGGCGCTCGACTCGCAATCTGCGGGTCGCGGGTTCGAATCCCCGTCCCACCAAACATGCTCGCCCTTTCAGCCGTGAAGACATCATAATGTTACGGTCAATGTCACTATCCGTTGGTAAAAGAGTAGCCTAAAAGTTGGCGGTGGGTAATGGTGACTAGCTGTCTTCCCTCTAGTCTTACACTGCTAAATTAGGGACGGCTAGCGCAGATAGCCCTCGTGTAGCTTTGTGCGAAATCTATAGCAAACAGATAACCAGTGGCCTGGGTAGCACCCGAGCACTGAAGGTGATAACTTACTGTTTTTTTGTGTATATAGGATTGATTAGATTATATTAAAATGAATTCAAATATACAAATCATTAAGTTTATTGGCAATCACAGCCGATGTAAAGTTGTGGAGAGGCGACATGTATCAGAACTACATTTTGACTTTATGCAGGTAGTGTGATGTCAAAGAAAACTGTTCACGTGTGGGAAGTGTATGTAACTGTCCTTTCTAACATAAGAAATTCATATTCTGAGATCATAAAGATGTGTTGAGATTGAGGATTTAGAATTTTTAAGATGCTGACATTCCTTGTACTTAATGACATTTGTAAATTAAAGATTATAGATCAACTTGAGGACCACGGACTTTCCAGAGAGACCTGCAACAATTCCTACTTCAGCCATGCTAAACAAAGTATTGTGTCTTGTAGCAGAAGAGATTCCATAAACAAAAAGGCCTTCCATGTGCTGTAGGTAACAATACACAGCAGATTCCTGTCTGAAAAAAAAGGTCAATATGGCATGAATACACCAAGATAAAGCTTCCAATCATACCTCTCACTTAGTCATCACATACTTAAAAAAACTGGAGAATGAAATGGGTATTCATGGTATCGCATATCAAGACATATTATTCAAGTCACTGCATACAGTGCCTATAGATGTTTTTGTGATTGGAATGTTGAAACAGAGGCTGGGCAAGTGTCATTCTCGTACACTAGATATATTATGGAAAGCCTGCAGATAGGAATGGTACGCTTTGGACATGGCAGTTTTATGATGGAGACTTTTTGCAATGGGTTTATTTTTGAGCAGAGCCACGTGGGGCTATCTGCTGTGCTCACCATGATAAACCAAAACCAGAATCTTAGCATTGCAAGTTCAAAGACTTACTGCTGTCCCAGTAGGAGCTTTGCAGTGGAAACTACACTGCAGAGATATTGTCAAGATAGATGATTATCAGATAGAGAATGACCGGACATGGTTACATGGACTGCAATGATGTGATGAGACTTCAAAATCATTGTTATGTAGAATACTTAACTCTCTGTATAAGGTCATACTTTCTCAGTCTAGAATAAAGTATTCAGAATAAAACAATTTAAGCCTCTCTTTTTGTCACTTAGATGTGCTGTTTTTCGTTTAAGAGCTCTCATTAACCTTAATTTGTGTTGTTGTTCAATAAAGACTTATCTAACCGATAACCAAGCAAAATATCCACATTTTTTGGCAGTTTTCCAAGATTGCTGCACCAATATTTTCTTTCACTGAAGTTAATTCACACTTTAAATGGACTAAGGGCTGTAACCAAGTGTTTCAATAGCTAAAATGTACCTTGGTTGGAGCTCTAGTGTTAGCATACTCACAATAAGATTGTAAATTCCCGCTGGGTGCTAATGCCAAGTATAGTGAAAATGGGGCAGTGTTGTCACAGTTGCATGTTTGACTGAAAAATGTCATGAAATACGTAAGTTCTATATTGATGGCTCCTGTATGCAAGTACTGCATGATAAAAGAAGAACTGCTTATAATCATAGTATTTGTCGAGCATTACTAACATTATTGGTATGATAGGAAGTTCACGACCTATATGAACCATGCAATGCAGAAGTAGCTTATGAAGTTTAAAAATCTGGAAAGTATGATTGCATACTGGAGCACAACATTACAAGGATACAACTTTGTTGTACATCGCTTTATTGTTTAGTAACACAGAAGTACTAACAAAATGTCTTGCCACACAGTCAGAGTCTGTCTCTTCATTGAACGTCCTTATCCTGGATACCATGTGGAAGTTAAAGCCATTTCTATAACAGAGTCGTTAATTGTAAGTTGTATAAAGTGTTGGTTGGGATGAATATATGCACATTGCTTTACCACTCCTAATATGATGGCTTAGCACAATGGGTGACCCAAACTTTCATGTGGATTATTGCAAACGTTTTTAATCCCGACGGAACCAACTGAAATATTACATAATAGCATATCATGCAACTGAATAGAGACCGACTCGCTGCTCACAAAGAGATACAGCTTCCTGAAGAATTGATATATGGCCCACCCATAGAGTAGATGTGGTAAAGTCTGTGTAATGTGGAGTGGTTAGGTCTGTGTTAGTTGAAGCATATGAACTTCCACGTCAATAGCTAGCAAATGTTATCATACAGCAGAAAAGATCTTATGATAAAGCATTTAGGAAAAAACATTAAGTGCATGGAGACTATGCATGGCCTTGATAAATGCCAGTGGAACAAAAAACAATATAGTTCTGGTTGGAAAGGTTCTTTTCTCATTCTAAACAACTTGTTCCATTAAACTATGAACTGAAGTGGTTATCTTGCACGCACTAGCACATTGATCATTGATAAACCTTTCATGCATTAGCTATACCAGAAATCAGAAGTTGAGGCTGATGAGACATAGGACAATGAGAGTACTGTTTTGTGTCATCTCAACTCTGACAATGAAAAAAGAAGATAAGAAAGCACCAGTGAATGAAACTCATGCCAGTTCTGATGATATTTTACTGATGACCTCCTAATCAACTCTGTGCACTTAAATATTTGTAATTCATTATAAAATTTGTTATAAATCCTATTTATAATTGTCAAGGGAACTTACTTTTTAGTAGAAATATATATTAATGTAAGCTAAATATAGATGTGTTGGGCTAACGATTCTTCTACGGTAGGTGTTTATGATTTGTTGGCGATAAATTCGACGATAAACGAACAGCACACACTGCACTTGTTTTTAAAAATAATATATACAAAATTATTTACACTATGGAGATCATAGTTGTATCTTAAACACTATAAAGTTCTCTTCTTGTTGTCCAAAGTCCGCTTAGGCCTATTCAATTGCTTTAGAATTCATTCATAAGCCGAATTATTTTTCTATTATATAAATAGTAGTTGTATCTTAAACACTATACAGTTCTCTTATTGTCAAAAGTCCACTTAGGCCAATTCAGTTGCTTTAGAATTCAGTTAACAAGCCGAACTTTTTTTCTCTATTTCTATCGCCATAGTATTTCTTTATAATTCACTTACTCTGTCGCATGAGTTACCGCATATGTATCTTGTACTTCCAATAATCATCTGCTTTGATATAGAGGTTCATTAGACCCATGAGGGGATACATACAATTTTTCAGTTTTTCATTTTATGTTTTGCGGTTTGTATGGGCGTTTTTTGCTTTATTACCATTACTATGGCCTCTGTTGATGGATCTTCACCACATTTGGCATGAAGGTTTGTTGAGTCCATGCGAACATACATGCAAATTTGCCGTTTCACATTTAGTGTTTTCCAGTTTTTATGGGCGTTTTTGCGTCTTTTACAATTACATATAAGGGAAGCAACTTTTCATGTTCTACGATAACCTTTCATTAATCATGAACAATTTCCGTCCAGAGGACGGGTACTCCAGTTAGTTGTTTATAAATTTTGATTATGTTTTCTGGTGTGGCTCCTGTGTTTTTACCTGTCAGTTTTTAAAGATATTTTGCTCGTTGCCATACTTTGTTCTTGATATGATTCTTCCAAGATAATTTTGAATCGTATGTTATTCCTAGGAATTTTGCTGATGTGACGACATTTAGAAGAGTTCCTTTCAGGTATATCTCTGGAGGATTTCTAAGCATTTTGATTGATTTTGACAATAGAATTAAAATTGTTTTTGGAACATTTTTATATTCTGTGCTTTTGACAGTATCCTACTATTTGACTTAAAGGCTGCAATCGAAGGGGCTGCAGAACTCTGCCATATCGTTACATTGTGAAGATAGGCTAAAATTAGTATAATTTAAATATATATTGCTTGTATACAGGATGAAAAGGATAGGACTAACTACCTCTCCCTGGGGAACACCCGCATCGGGAGTAAAATATATTCACTCTATATTTTTCTGTTTTCTAGGAAGTTAGACAACCAACGAATAACATCTGCCGGTAAATCCATTTCTTTTAATTTTATCTTAATCCGTTATGTCATACAGTATCGAATGCTTTCTCTATATCGACAAAGCCAGCGACAGTGCATTTCTTTTAATTTTATCTTAATCCGTTATGCCATACAGTATCGAATGCTTTCTCTATATCGACAAAGCCAGCGACAGTGCATTTCTTTTTTACTAAAACTATATATTGTGGTTTCAGTTAATCTAACTAAATGATCAGTTATTTGTTTTGAATTTCAAGTAATTTTGATGTGATATCCAGAAAGATGGAGAGTCTATTGCTAATAATTATTTCTAAAATGTTGCCTAGAGAACTAGTCAGACGAATTAGTCTGTAACTACTTGGTATATTCGCTGTTTTTCCTTCTTTGTAAACATAAGAACATTTGCTTGCTTTCAAGAGGATGTAACCAGAGTTTAGGGATACATTAAATAAAGTTTTTAGGTAGTCAAACAATTTTTGATACTTTTTTTAAAAGAAAATGGCTTATATACCATTCTCGTCTGGTGCTTTGTTCTTAGCATGTTTTATTGATGTGATTACTTCAATTTTTGTTATTGTACTCGTAATTCTTTTGCATAATCGTTATTGTTTGTTGTTGTTTTGTTTTTGTGAATTTTGGAGATTAATTGAATAAGCATGAAAATTTGGGGTGTAGGTGCATTAATAGTTAGGGCCCCATTTGACGGCCACGCCATCAGAAGGCCTCACATGTGTGTTAACCTCAGGCAATGGGGAAGGGGTAGAGACGATGACATCATAGTTCCACGAAGTATCACCAGAGGAAGCTTTCTTAGGCCGTCATGACCGGCGGAAATGACAAGGGAACGTCAGAGACGATGACGTCATACCTCCATGAAGTAATCAATGGCCAGATTTGATTATGATTTAAAAGCAATTCAATTGCTTTATGCATAACAAACTTCACTAATTCATTAGTTCTATATTTAATCATACTTTTGACATTCCCTGACCTTTTATATGTAAATCACTTATCGTCAATTATCGTCCTGAAAGGGACGCTTATTTAACATGCGAACTTACGACAATCTGACTGTTTTACTATTTTGGCTCTATGCTATCCATATAAGTATGATTTTTATTGTTGTTGTCAAAATATTCCATTTTATACATGTTACTTTATGGTTTGAACATATATATAAATTTTACAAAGGTGGGTGGTGTTTCTTTAGGCGGATAGTGTTACTAAAGTGGACATAATCATCATTTCAAAATATATTTGAAGTGTATATTTTCATAATTATTTAGCCTTATGTCCACTTTCTTCACTATAGTACCTTCCATCCAAAGTCCTAGGGACATAACCACCTTTTGAAAACATATCTGAGGTGTATATTATTATAATTAGTTAGCCTTACGCCCACCTTTTTAGACATAGTACCTTTCAATTACCTCAATACATCAGGAAAGCTGTGTTTTTGAAGATCCAGGAAAAAGGACGAACGAAAGAGAGCTATTAGAACACTCCTTTTCCACGCATTTGTAAAACACTGTAGTAGAATCCTGCTTTCCACAAACATTTGTAGAATACTATACTAAAAACCCTTCTTTGCACATACATTTATAGAGCACTTTTATTAATATACATATATACATAAAATAGACTGATAATATGATGGAACAGGTAAATTTCAGGCAAGGCTTTATCGGTAGTATAAAGTAAAAGTTTTGTTTATTTTATTCAGAATGTTTCTTAGAAAACGTAAAAAAATAATTTCTTCAAAAGAAAATGTTTTTATAAAGGTTAAAATATAGAACAACTTACACTTAATAATGACGTGCTACTTCATAACACTTTATTCTAACACACACATATATATATACTGTGTTTGTTTTTCAACCCAGAATGTTTTTTAAAACCGATAAAACTTTGTCTGAAAATTAAAAAAGAAAACACTTCTTTCTATAATATAATTCAGGAAAAAGGTAATTGTTTGACACACACACATATATATATACAGAGATGTAGTCACATCAAAGTTGCCAGGAGGCATGCCCCCATTTCAAACCGGTGCCCCTAAAAATTTTATGAAATTCATGCATTTGTACATCACTTGATCTGGTGTAAAATAACCTACTCTCGATCGAAGTTCATAAAGTTTTTTAGGAAAGAAAAAATATCAGTTCAGTGCAGCGCCCCCAAACCTCCAGCTAGAGGGGCTTCGCTTGCCCCCTCTAATATTGTATGTGTCACTCTGTGTGTGTATTGCTGCGGATTAAAGTTATGGTAAAGTCTCAACTTTGATACTTATGCCACTTAAAAAAAAGTATGAGTACCCACATAGGTCAGGATCTGGTGTCACAATGTATGCAGTATCAAGCTTCCTACAACTTTTAAGTTTAATATGCCAAGAAAAAAGAAACGAATTCAGTGCTGGCTTACAAAAAAAAAAAACATAAAAAAGCGTTACTCTTACTCAGAATTCCAAAAACAACCGGTGACTATCGGTAGACTAGGTGCCAATTTTAATATTTGTTTTTGTTGTCAAATATCGTTTCTCTGATTTCCTGCTCAAGAAATTTGTCATCAGAACCCACCAACAATAGTAACAAAAGAAAAACTGAGACCACCAACCACTGGTAACTAGGTGGAAAATAAATAAATAAAATGACTGGACAGACTTGTAATCATCTCGATAATATTGCAAAACTGGCAATAAACAATTCGTAATAAAACTGCTTACCTAGTTGTAAATAGGAAAGATTCAGTGGTACTTAAGGGAAGAAAAAGTTAGTGGAAACGGGTAAGTTGGTATGATTAAGCAACATTTCCTCTAATTATTGTGTAATGACGCGAGGAACACTTTCTTGGATTCTTTTAGAAAGGCGAATTAAAACTTCAATGTACCTACCCCATGACTGCTATTGTCACCTCATAATGTTACGTTTCCATCCCGATAGATAAAGGCTCTTTCAAAATGATAACAGAATGATCCATGGCTTTAATTTTGTCCGAAATTTGTCCAGGCTTAATTCGAGTATTATATCCAAGATACAGAAAAACGGCTACCAACTATGATCTCCTGGCTTGATTCGAGTATTATATTCAAGATAAAGAAAAACAGCTAACAACTATGATGTCCTGGCTTAATTCAAATATTATATCCAAGATACAGAAAAACGGCTAATAACTATAATGTTCTGGCTTAACTCGATTATTATATCTAACAGACAGACACAACGGCTAACAACTATGATGTCCTGGCTTAATTCGAGTGTTATATCCAAGATACAGAAAAACGGCTAATAACTATAATGTTTTGGCTTAATTCGACTATTATATCCAACAGACAGACACAACGGCTAACAACTATGATGTCCTGGCTTAATTCGAGTGTTATATCCAAGATACAGAAAAACGGCTAATAACTATAATGTTCTGGCTTAATTCAAGTATTATATCTAACAGACAGACACAACGGCTAACAACTATGATGTCCTGGCTTAATTCAAGTATTATATCCGAGATACAGATAAACGGCTAATAACTATAATGTTCTGGCTTAATTCGACTATTATATCCAACAGACAGACACAACGGCTAACAACTATGATGTCCTGGCTTAATTCGAGTATTATATCCAAGATACAGAAAAACGGCTAATAACTATAATGTTCTGGCTTAATTCAAGTATTATATCCAAGATACAGATAAACGGCTAATAACTATAATGTTCTGGCTTAATTCAAGTATTATATCCAAGATACAGATAAACGGCTAATAACTATAATGTTCTGGCTTAATTCGATTATTATATCTAACAGACAGACACAACGGCTAACAACTATGATGTCCTGGCTTAATTCGAGTATTATATCCAAGATACAGAAAAAACGGCTAATAACTATAATGTTCTGGCTTAATTCGACTATTATATCCAACAGACAGACACAACGGCTAACATCTGTAATATCCTGGCTTGATTCGTGTATCATATCCAACAGACAAAGCACTAATGATGCCCTTTGTAAATTCGACTATTATATTGTTACGTCTCCGTTTGTTAATTGATTTTCCGTAACTTCGTTCCGACGAAACTTTAGCGACACAAGTCTTTACTTAATAAAACTGGTTTATTCTTTCCGAATACAACTTTACGATACACTTATTTTCAACAGTCGCTCTATAACAAACGCTATATCAACGAACGTCAACAAGACTTCTGACTGCAGTTCAATTACTCACTATCTACACACACATTATTGTCACGTTGTGAGCGTCTTATTTATATACCAGAAAAACATATATCTAGTAAATGCTAGGGCATTCACGAAGGAACAAGATACTTCTAGAAAATATGTCACGTGACCTCACTGACGCAACAATATCCAACAGACAGAAGAAACGGCTAACAACTATGATGTCCGGGCTTAATTCGAGTTTTATATACACCAGACAGAAGAAACTATGATGTTCTGGCTTGATTCGATAATTATATCCAACAGACAGTAACAAAGGCTAACAACTATAAAAAAATTAAACGAAATTCGTAAATTATGCTAAAAACGTGCTCATGCGCATTAAAATAACAAGCTGGAAGAATATATTATTATTAAAAACTTTTGAAATAACTTCCGCGTTTTAAAAAGTATTCATTTAGTTATACTAGCGACAAAGCAAAGTATATGTTTGAATTACCCAAAATATTGTTCAGTTACTATTCTTATACTTTAATTCAAATTTCGCAGTTATTAAAAGTCAGATGATTTCTTATCACCCTTATGATTTCTAATGAAGCAATGTTTACATGTTAACCAATGAGCTACCCTCTGGTAATTTATTATTAGTATTTGAGGTGAAATAAAAAACGCGTATGTTTAATCTAAAGGCACTAAATGAGTAAATCGTTTTAAAATCGAGGTAGATTTGCGATACCTAAAGGTTGATTGGTCATGTCCGAAAGTAGGGCTTATATGATTTTGTACGTATGGTGCACAACCTATGTTGATATAAAACAACCATCCATTTTATTAAAGTAATACTTTAAGTTACAGTAACGATAGCTATCTAGTCTTAGCTGAGAATGCTTAAGTAAACGAAAGATCGTTAGTTTAAAAAATTAAAATTTAAAGGTAAGCATATGCAATAACATTTGGCGTGTTCAAAAATACAAGTATAACTTTGGCAATGTTTATTTGTGTTCTATGTGAGATTATTTTGGGCACAATTTTTTCTCTAGATTTTTCGTTGATTTGTTGTATATAATTCGTTGAATAAATTGTTCCTTAACTGTATAAAAGTAATGTAATTTTTGTTTTCTTAAGTATGTCAGATCTTAAATATGAAACTTTATTAGTTAGAAACAAGCGATATATTTGGTGACTCTGTTAAGATATTTATTGATCTGTTTGCTGTTTTATTTAGAAATAGTAAAGAGATATTAAGATACACAACGACAAGAATACATTATTAACTCTTAAGAACTGCACAAAGCCACAGATGGTGCTTGAGTAACCCATATTTTCTCTCAATTTAAAATTCATGCGCAAAATAAAAATTAATAAAAATTGTAACAATAAAATTTACACATTTTCACAGAATGTATGTGACGAATCATATTTCAGTAACGATTTAATTGATAGTTAAACCCAGTCACCCGAAATAATAAAAAAGGAGTATATATATATATTGATAGGTTTTCCATTCAACCTTTATTTATCATCCTAAATTAGAAAAGTCCATCCATCTGTACGTATTGGGAAATAACACTCAAGAATTTTGTTTTTAACAGGGTGGAATATTTTAACTAAAATTCAGGATGTCTAAGTGTCATAATTAGCCTGATAACTTTTACTGACGAATAAATAAATATTCAAAGTTATGAAAAATAAAAACACTACAGTTTGAAACGAGTTCTAGTATCGTAGGAAGTTTAAATATAGTGAATTATGTGGCTCAGTCATAGATATGAGTGATTTTCAAGTATAAAGATGTTACCCTGAGAAAATTGAACACAAAAAGTTTGCGAACTAAAAAGACGGTTTGTTTAAATATGAAACTCATATGATGATACAATGCAATATTGTATTTCGATCACCATCTTTATTTTTTCGTAGACTTATTTGGATACATTGTTGTTGGAATTATTGTTTTGTGATAATTCTGATTCTTTGTTTCCAAAAATATCGAAATTTTTTGTTTCATATAAATATATAGCAACAATAAGAATTAATAAACTAAGAATGAATACAAAATCTAAGGTAAACTTATCTGGAAACAACAATGTCGAAGCAATAGCAGTCATTACGTTTCCTACGGCAGAAATGTAAAATTTAACAATGTTATCCAACTGTCGCATGATGGTAGCCAGAGTAATTCCGTGTAGTGTTGCTATGACGACGGTTGCTACCAAAAATGTCTTGATATTACTAGATACAACTGAAAAGTATTAATAATTAGAATAAGCATTAATGCTGGGATCTTTAACAATAAAAGAAGATTGCAATTATATAAAATCGTTACATTTCAATTAATCACAATTTCTGGGTTATCTTCGTTTTAAGAACTTCGTATTTATAAAGTTATTACACTTATATTCAGATGTTCTTACAAGAATTGCAACAAGCTGGGTTTATACAATAACTCGAAACTTTAGACATGAATTAATCTTTGAAATAAAATTACAGCATGCAAAATATTTGTTAATGTTCATCACATTTATAAGTAACACGAAAAAAGCTCATAAAACACGAATAATCTATATAAACATAATTATATATATATATATACAAAAAACACTTAACTCTTAACAGTGGGTATGCGTGAATCTCGTTATATTCAAAAGTTCCTAATGTCTGGACCTTTGAAAATTGCGAAGAATAGCAAAAAATCTTTGAAAATAAAATTTCGAAATTTGTGTGCATACATTAAACGATCTAAATTTCTTTTGGCTTTTATAAAGTTTTCTCTAAAGCATAGTTGCATATGGACATTTAAATCGACGAAACAGGTTTTAAATAATAAATAACCTATTTTAACACGAACGGCACTTCGGCCGACACACGTATTTAAAACGACCACGTCTGACTCCTAGTAGCTTTGTGCTTGACAGCAAATAAACAAATAACTCTTATTTTAAGAGTTGTTAACCAATGGGAGTGGAAATAATTAACAGCACTTGTCGCCTATACTTAACCGAAAAGTGGGATTCACTGTCACAATTGTAACGCTTTTTGTTTGTTTATTATTAAGCACAAAGCTACACAATTAGCTTTCTATTTTGTGCCCACAACGTGTATCAAAACTCGAATTTTATAGAGTTATAAACCTTCAGACTTATCGCTACACCAGTGTGGGGGTGGGGGACAATTGTAATTCTCCCACAGCTGCAAGTGTTAGGTGTATTCAGAGCATATTGTTACTCGAATCTTAAACCTTCTGATCGACATCTTGAAAACTAGGCCTAGCAAATACTATAATCAAACTTATATTTGAATGCATAACGTGTAATTAATAAGAATTTAAACTTGATTTTCTTTATATTTTTTTCATCTTTCCTTTGAAAATTTTGCAAGTTTACTATCACGAGTAATAACTATGTTACATATTAGAACAATCTACATTATCTTATAATAACTATGTTAGAGGTTAGAACAATCTACCTTATCCGATAATAACTACGTTAGAGGTTACAACAATCTACCTTATCCGATAATAACTATGTTAGAGGTTAGAACAATCTACCGTTTCTGATAATAACTATGTTAGAGGTTAGAACAATCTACCTTATCTGATAATAACCATGTTAGAGGTTAGAACAATCTACCTTATCTGATTTTTTGTTAATAACATCAGGCGTTGGAATTCAATAATTACATTAAATGTTTACATTATGGTTGCAAGACACTCACTCTTGAAATGGTTAAGTTTCGATGCGCTAGCTGGCCACTCAAGGATGCAGCACTGTAAATGCTGAGCAAATAAAAACTAGAATCCAAAAAGTTAAATCCTGTAGTGCACGAATGTTAGTGAAACTGTGTAATTTATATATACACTATAGTATCAAATTTTTCATATCAGGCCGATTGAAATGATGTTCAGTGTTGTATTTCACCTCTAGAGTCTCATTTTAAAAGAAAGTGTCACTCTTTTGATGTTAATTACAATGTCCTCTATTACTAACTTTTGCCACTAATAATTAGTATACATCAAATGAAGTAGACTGCCATTTTGCTTGCAAAGATCTCAGAGTTTAATGAGATTTCAATGTCTCTCTTTTTTATTCCACAGGAGACATTCCAAATTATCCCAAATTGGTCTTTACTTGGTCCACGTTTGGACTCGAAGCTGATTAGGGCAGCTTATAGTTTCTATTTATATCAAATCATTAGTGGACACTGTTTGTGACAATGCGTAGTGCATTACCATGTTGAAAATGGTACGATTTTTCCTCACAGAATTCCATCAATGTAGGCGTTGAGGTATTATTAGAATAATATAATACGATAAGACATTATTAGAACCCAGTGAACGAAATGCAACACGATCATACCACGATACAACCTCATATCTAAACTTTCTTTCGGATATTCTCAGCTTGTCCATCCAGAGCTAAAAACGTCATTCATGACTGTGATGAAGTTAAAATGCTGGCCTGCGACAATACTTTTCTGAGATGGTGTATATTTTTAAGGTTGCGTGGATCGAAGAGCGATTAACTTTTGGCAACTGAGCCTATATTCTACATTATACTATTAGTGGTCTACAATTTTTTCAGCATATTATCTATAGCAGTATTGGCCACTCATATCAAGAATATTATATTGAATACTTTTTTCTCTTTTAAGGCTCATAAGATGCTTTTTTTTTCGCAACTTAGTGGCCGTAATTGTTTGTCAGTTGCATCTGCTGACCTTTATGATCTTCATACGCTCGATAGGTCAGTACACTATAGAGGTTCATTTAGAAATTGAGTGGGGACTAGCCCATTACTAGCTGAGTAATATATTGTGAAAATTATGAAGACAATTTATAGTCACAAACATTAATTAATCATTGTAAAATACAAATAAATACACTTACGCGAAAAGCTAAATGCCTTTTGTTTCACATCATCAAAAAACACCACATACATGAGATTCAGAAGAGTACCAAAAAAGTACAACTGTATTTGTTGTTCCCAAAAACTGCGGCGATTGTCATTTTTAAAAAGTACCTGAAAAAAAAGAGAAAGACTTTATTAAAAATATCATAGAATGATTAACGCAATATATTATGGATTTACAAAACACCGGATATGAAAATTTAGCTGGTCGACAGGAAGATAATCACTACAAATGGTCAGTCTGACCACAAAGTATTTAATGTCCATATATCAACAATGGTTTACAAAGCATTCTAGGTTTAAGCTAAACTACAATATATCTCTCTAGCTTAAATAACTTTAGATACTTCGATCCTTTTGATGCATGGTTCAACCATCTGAACTCTAGCTCTTAAAAACTTTCCTCTCAGGTGCCCTTAAGAGTCTCAGCGGTAAACTTTGATGGCTTATAACGGTGGAATCTAGGATTCGATTCTCCAAGATGGACACTGCGCACATAGCCCATTGTGTAACTTTGGGTTTAACAACAAACAAAAAACACAATTTTTAATCTTGAAGGAATATAAGGCTAAAATCCTGGGTTCGATCTCTGCAGTAGACACATTTGTAGATAATCTATTGTGTAGCTATCCGTGAAAAATATAGAGAAAGATGTACCTGGAAAGTTTGTTTTATTTGTTGTTAAGTGCAAAGCTCAACAATGGACTATACTTCCTTTTATCATCTTATGAACCGAAACCCCGATTTTAGTGTTATAAGCTCTCACGCTTACCGTTGAGCCATCCATCAGTGGACGTTTTGTTAAATCTCACAATTATGGTCTAGCAAATCTAAATACAAACCCCTTGCATTCTCTACGTTTTCAAAGTTAACATCGTTGAAGAAAGTTGCTTGGAACCTTCTAATCACTTTACGTACCCCAAGAATGGAAATTCTCATCTCCGTGGAATGATGGTTATTGAATGAATGTCTTAAGGCCAAACTGCTGTTGTCTACGTAGTTTCCTTCTAAGTTATGTAAATTTCAGAAGACATGGAACGAGAACTCTTGTCGCAAATTATTTTGAAGTTACTATCCTGTTTAATGTTTCTAATTTTAATGTCATTACTAAGTCTAGGTAAGGATACTTTATCTCTCTGTTGTGGTGTTAGTATTTTACCTCTCCATATCATTTGTACCTAAGTTGAGCCCTTTTCAACATCATTTGTAGTTAAACTGAGCTGTTCTCCACATCATTTGTAGCTAAGCTGAGCTTTTATCTACATCACTTCTAGCTAAACTGAGCTTATCTCCACATCATTTGTAGCTAAGCAAGGCTCTCATCTACATCACTTCTAGCTAAACTGAGCTTATCTCCACATCATTTGTAGCTAAGCAAGGCTCTCATCTACATCATTTCTAGCTAAGCTGAGCTTTTCTCTACATCATTTGTAGCTAAGCAAAGCTTTCATCTACATCATTTCTAGCTAAGCTTAGCTTTTCTCTACATCATTTCTAACTAAACTGAGCTTCTCTCCACATTATTTGTAGCTTAACTTAATTTCTTTCACATATTTTTAGCTAAAATGTCTTTCTCTCACATCATTTGTAGTTAAACTGAGCTTCTTTCCACATCATTTGTAGTTAAACTGAGCTTCTCTCCATATCATTTCTAGCTAAACTGAGCTTCTCTCCACATAATTTCTTGCTAAACTGAGCTTCCCTCCACATCATTTCTAGCTAAACTGAGCTTCTCTCCACATTATTTGTAGCTAAACTTCATTTCTTTCACATATTTTTAGCTAAAATGTCTTTCTCTCACATCATTTGTAGCTAAACTGAGCTTCTTTCCACATCATTTGTAGTTAAACTGAGCTTCTCTCACATCATTTCTAGCTAAACTGAGCTTCTCTCCATATTATTTGTAGTTACGTAACATTTCTCTAAAAAATACAGCACAACTTCTTTAGTCTGCTTACAATAGTGATTCCTAATACTGTTAGTTGTTGTACTTTTTATTAGTGATATTTTATTACTTGTTAATTAATTCGTTAAACTAATAATTGACGCATCCATATATTGCTTAAGCTATTTCGCGAGTATTTAGGATTTAACATTTTTCTTTAATCTGTTCGTCTACCCGTTCCTTATCGTAGAAACGTATGATTGAGAGTGGGAGGGGAGGTGTGAAATTGGCGTCTGGTAACTTGTTTATACACCGTACTTATAGTAACTTATTGTTTAGATAATATAATTATAGGGTAGATATATTACAGTTCACTGATCCGTTATTGAAACTATACGAACACATAAAGATATATATATACATTTTTTAAGTCTTCTTTTTGTTTCCGTTTTTTAAAGAGTAACATGCGAGGAGAATCATCTGTCTTTAACGACAAACTAATTTAACTTACACAGTCGAGATCAAGAAGTAATGTTTCATTGGTCGCTTGCTACTGCTTCGTAAACTATAAATAGATTTGTTTATACTGATGCCACTGTTTTCTAAGTAACCAGTTACAGAACATCGGTAGAATTTTCCAGATTCGATGCCAGTTGTTTTTTTTCTAGTTTGTTTTTACCTTCACCATTTTTTGCAGACCAATATACAAATGTTTATATGTATATTTACGCTTCGTGTAATCAGTGGGGATCTCAGAAGCAAACGGCTGATGTTTTTATATTTTAGTAAGCAGTTATCTACTCAACTTCGCTTAATAATAACATTTAGTTTCATTAATTCATAATTTTTCATAATGCTTATAATATTTTTCCGAATTAATTTGGGCTCCCAGTGGTTGAGTGATAAGTCTGAGAGTTTACACCACTAAAAAACTAAGTTAGGTAGTGAGCACAGCACAGATAGCCCATTGTGTAGCTTTGTGTTTAATAATAAACAAACAAGCTGAATTAATTTTTACACTCATGAATATTAAGGTGCATTTTTATCTTAGGACATGAATTTACGATTAATCTAAAACTTCTTAGCTTTATGAAACTTGCGATATGTTGTGGGTATTAAAACAGCGATAATTCCCAAATGATGATTCAGTACGTTCATTGTATATATTTCAGTTTTCTGATGTATTGATGTAAGTGTTTAAATACTCTTAAGTTGTTGTATAGTACTGGCTTCATTAATGTATGTGTTACTTTTTGGCCCTGATCTGTACAGTTTGCTTACTCCTCTTCAGTTTTTATTAAAGATATGAAAATAAATTATGATCCAGTGGCACAGCGGTATGTTTGCGGACTTACAACGCCATTGTGTAGCTTTGTGCTTAACTACAAACAAACAAACAAAATTGATGCTTTAGTGTTTTCACAATCTTTACCTAAAGATAAGTGTAATTTCTTTACACCCCTTCAGCGCATGACGTTGATTGGTTTCATGTGTCACGTGACATCATATGGACAAGCCCACGATAGTTCGTTGTGGTGCCACAAAAGGCGGTAGTTCCCTGTGATAGACTCAATAGAGAGTGTAATTTTTAAGTGAATTTTTAAGTTTTAACTGATTTTCATAGTTCTTTCTAACAGCGGATGAAAAGGGCAATATTAGTTCTTTCAAGTAAGTAGAGATAAATTCTTATGAGTACTAATATAATTAGAGTTGAGTCATTTGCTCAACTGGTATATCTATAATAATGAAAAGGCGTGTCTGTGTGTATATGTGACAGCCATAGCTCCAAGAGGAAAGAACCTAGAAACCTGAAATTTTGCACCCCATACTAAGTTGACCCTGAGGGTTTGCACCTGGGTATTATTACTTATCTTATCTACGTGCGTGCGCATCTTTTTAATGAGGCAAGCTAGCGAAAAATTATATAGAAAAGAAATAGTTCCTTATATAACAACATCTAATATATAGAAAATCCAGTGCGTTTTCGTAACAATGCGTTACAACAATTGCTTTTATGTTATGTTGCTTAGCAACAAAAGTATAACCTAATATTGTTGTTAGTCTATGTACTTATAGTATAAAACGAAACGTATAAACTACAAAACTGGAAAAATATTTGTTGATTTCTTTATTTAGAGTCTCCGTTAATTAAAGAGGTTTTTTTAATTAAAAACGTTGGTGATATAACAGAAAATACCTTAATTCAGGAACGATTTAAGTTTAAAATCAAGTGTGACGTGACACACACTAATTCTATATAGGTTAGTTAACGTGGCGTATAGTGGCATCTATAATTATCTATAACATAGCCATTTAGAATATATCAACCTAATAACCCGAGCAAAGCCGGGTACTTTCGCTAGTATATTAATAAAAGTAACATGCATAGTATTGCCTGGTGGTTAGGGCGCTTGACTCACAATATGCGGGTTGGGGGTTTGAATACCGTCACCGAAAACGCTCGCCCTCTCAACTGTAAAGGCATTACAATGTGTTGGTCTATTCCATTTTTGGTTGGTAAAACATGAGCTCTAAAGTTGGCGGTGAGTAGCTTTGACTAGCTACCTTCCCTCTAGTCTATCACTTCAGATAACACTCGAGTAGCTTTTCGCGAAATTCAACATGCAAACAATAAAAGTGACTCATTTTATGATTTGAAAAGTTGACTTGGTCTTCATACTGAACTTTATTCTGACCTCGACTGCAGAATTCCAGACAGGTGAACTTGATTATGTTATTTCTTTACAAGATCCTCAAGGACTACTTTCTATCTAGTAATTCTGTATATAGCAATTCATCCAAAAACCAACAAAATGTTTAAACATGTAAAAATAATGCCATGTTTTTCACTAAGTTTGTTACCTTTGTATAGAGTAATTCATACTTTATTCGCGTGATTTCTCATATACTACCTACACCTTACAGCCAGAATCTCTGTAGTCCTGAAAAGGACTGTTGTTATACTTAATTTGAACATGAGTTATTAAAACTTTGTTATCGTTTCCTTAACATTTGCTTAACACATGAATCATAAACAACGTACACAAAACTTATCGCCCTCCGCTGTTGCAGCGGTAAGTCTGAGAGCTTATAACGCTAAAATATGGTTTTGGTACCCGCGGTGGACACAGTATAGATAGCCCATTGTGTAGCTCTTTGCTTAAAAATAAAACAAGCTTTTCGGGTACATGTTGTCATGTTTGTTTTTTGTTATACAAATAAACAAACTTGTAATTTTATGCTTTGTCAAAAGGATTTGTCTGATCAAATAACGCACCTTCTATATTTATAGAGCTATATTATTTCTTGTGGAACATTTTTTATTCGTTTTGGAGATAATATCTATCGACTTGTTCCATAACGTTCTCGTATTAAGTATGAAATTCGTCAAATTTCGCACATGTAATATTAATGAACTTACAGATGTATGAAATTAAATAATACTGTGTTTTGTTATTTTTTATAATGACACTTAAAAATATCCTTGTCACCCTCAGAAAAATGCAAAAACTAGGGTCAACTTTAGGAGGTTGTCGTGACATCTTGCCAGTCTGTATTTTTCTAGGGCACAGTAAGAACCGATGCTACACATTCAAAGCTTACAAACCACGTGATTTCCACGTATAACCTTTTGATACAAAATTAATTAATCTTTTTTCTAAATTTCGCGTATTAATACTAAAACGAAGAGACAGTAGAGGAGTCACGAGTCAGAGTTTGTTAACTTAGAGCAGAGTCGTTTCACGTGACGCATTTCAGAAATGTTGATCATCAATTTAAGAAGTCTGGTTTTGCATTCATGTCTCGAGAGTATATTCTGATCTATAGTTACTGCTCGTCCACATAACTGATCAAATGATCGTTTGTTCATTTCATTATTTATTATCTTATTTAAACTGATCCTAGTGACCTTCATACATTTGTACGTAAACTAAGCACGACTTCTACAGCTACATCAGTTACGCAAAGTTATCAATCAACCTGACAATACTTACAAACAAAACTTTAAATATTTTATACTTCAAACACGTAGCAGTTACTTTTAAACACGTCACAGTTCTCTGAAAACCTTATTTGTTTATAAGAATTATCCTACACATTGTCCATTATATGCACAGTTTAGGTTAAAATTCTCTTGTAGGTTTCAGTTTAATTTCTATGCGAGATCATATATATTAACCTAATTCAAAAGCGATAACAATCCAGACAATGTACGAATCTTACTTTGTAGTATTGTATTTAATGTGTTGACTTAGTATTATAAAACTTTCATGATAAAAGAACGCTAGAAAGTCTACCGGTGTCGAAAGTAATGTGACTATTAATGAACTTTGACCTTAACGTTCAGGCAAACGGGTTTACTGCATCTTTCACTTTACACATATTTACGTTTTACACTTTTAAAACAAACAATTAGTATGTTAAAACTTCAACAGTTAGTATGTTAAAATTTCAACAATTAGTATGCTAATACTTCAACAATTAGTGTGCTAAAACTTCGACAATTATTATGCTAAAACTTCAACAATTAGTATGATAAAACTTCCACAGTTAGTATGTTAAAACTTCCACAGTTAGTATGTTAAAACTTCAACAATTAGTATGTTAAAACTTCAACAATTAGTATGTTAAAACTTCAACAATTAGTATGTTAAACTTTCAAAAGTTAGTATGTTAAAACTTCGACAATTAGTATGCTAAAACTTCAACAATTAGTATGTTAAAACTTCAACAATTAGTATGTTAAACTTTCAACAGTTAGTATGTTAAAACTTCGACAATTAGTATGCCAAAACTTCAGTAAATTTCAGTTTATCCTAACATAGAAAAACCTTTAGTTTTCAGGTTACAGGATAGTGGAGATATTTGAAAATTTTACCTAAATCAGCATTATTTTTCTTTAAAATCTTGAGATTAATTAACTTTTTTCGTTTTCAAATTGTATATAGTATATATATTATATTGAAAATATTTCTATTTTCTTGATGTTTAAGAAATATCTTAATTAATAACCGATAAAGTTTTCATGTATAGTACCTGTTTTTTAGATTGATTTATTTTCTAAGTGTACCATATTGGTTGTATTAAGAAAATTATTGTTCATCATCAAATGAATAAAGTGGTTACAGGTCCTCACTTCGTTCCAATAATAGGTTGTTAGTCCGCCCAATGGTATTAAATGATTTCCTTTGTCCTACATTATAATGTAATTTACATTAATATGTATTAATGTATTAAGAAAATTGTTGTTCATCATCAAATCAATAAAGTGGTTACAGGTCCTCACTTCGTTCCAATAACAGGTTGTTAGTCCGCCCAATGGTATTAAATGCTTTCCTTTGTCCTACGTTATAATGTAATTTACATTAATATGTATTGGATCCTCAGTTTTATGGAAGTCAAGAGTGTTAGGGATTGATCCAGGATTTTATCTATGGAGGTGGTTACTTGAAGGGACCAAGGGCATACTTTCCCAGAAAATTTTTTCAACCATATGAACTAACTAATTCAAAAACTATGCATATGGCAGAAGGTGGGAGTGGGCAGGTGGTAGAGTATTTTAGACACCATCTTTTGTTCTGATCAACATTTGTTAGCCCATTGTTTATATACTGAGAACAAGATAATTACAAACTTTTAATTTGAAAAGGGGAATGGGGATCGTCAAAAAAAGTACAGAAACAAGTTGAATCAAAATGCAAATATTATGTTTTCAAGCCTACAACTAGGGACTCCAAAAAAAAGTAAACAAACTAGGCTGGAAATAGTGTATACATTATTTTCTCAAGCTACACATCCCTATTTTGATTCCATGTCTACAATACTTATCAATATTAGTGGAGTCGAAATAGGGATTTGTCCAGGTTTCAGTAAAATATTCGCAGCCGTTTTTTCTGTAGCGGTTTGTTGGTTTGTTTCTTTGTTTGTAGTTATGCACAAAGCTACACAATGGGCTATCTGTGCTCTACCCACCACGGGCATCGAAACCCGGTTTCTAGCGTTGTAAGTCTACAGACATACTGCTGTGTCACTGGGGGGGGGCTTCTGTAGCGGCTTGTAAAACTATAATCAATAATAATAAGGCTGGAGACACTGTTATGAATATAAACATTGTTTACTCTAATAAAACGAAGCGTTTCCAACTAGTATAAAACGGGGCATTTCCGACTAGTATAACGGTGCTTAAATTAAATGGCTTCGAAGAGCTTGTGTTGATAATGAAAAAGAACTTAGAAAATTATAGAGGATAGAAATGTCGACTTTCAAGAATAAACTTTAAAATAGCCCTACAACTTTCGCAGGCGTTTGTTTAGTAGCTGTGCATAGATTTTGGCGCAGTATACCTAGCTTTTTGTTCTGTAGGCTTCGGTGCTTGAATGGCTTCGAAGCGAAACTAGGCCAGTAGCGATGAAAAAAAACTGATAAAATCTCTCTTTCTCTTTCAAGAATCAACATAAAAATAGACCTTTGACTTGCACAAGAGTTGTTTTGGTATATCTATCCAGGTTTGAATGAAACATTCATAGCCGTTTCTTCTGTAGGTCTTGAAACAAGAATAATATGAATAATAATAATATGAAGAACAAATGGGTGAATGTTGAATTTTGTCTTACAATCGAAAAATCAACTTTCTTGTTATTATCAATATTTTAGCACCATTGAGATAGAAGACCCTGAGTGTTGTTTCGAGAAAAAGTCTATTTTTCAGATGGTTTTTGTCCGTGTGTTCTATTAGAATTTTTTGTAAAATTCCTAAGCGAACCCTATTATGAACCACTATGAAAAGAAAATGATTTTTGATTAATCGCTCAGTTATAAATATATACTTCTTTTCAGAATCGTTCACTCCTGATAAAGAAGATGTTATGATTGTGCATTTTACTTTATACTGACGTAAGAAGGTTTAACTTCTAACATTACTACTGCAGTAACTCCATCATTTATTATTAAGTGCACCTTCTCCGATATTCGCGTGTCATTAAATCAGTATTAGGTTTTGTAGTGATAAAGACACATGATGACAATAATAAATTAATGAAACTCAATTTTGTTTTATCTAAAACGCAGCTATTACATATGCTACTTTCTTGATTTATTTGATACAAAAGTTATGATCAATTAAAAGATTATTCAGTGATTTAGTCCAATAACAAACTCCCCTCCCCCCAGTGACTCGGCGCTAAGTCTG
>NW_013666129.1:229547-234510 GCF_000517525.1 Limulus polyphemus
AGTGACTCGGCGCTAAGTCTGAAGGCTTATATCGCTAAAAACCTGGTTTTGATACTAGTGTTGGGCACAGTACATATAGCCCATCGTGTAGCTTTATACTTAACAACAAAAAACAAACAAATACTAACAAACGTATAGTATTTTAAGTTTCTGTATCAACTCAGTCGGATTCTCTGACATAGGATATTTTTTTTAAATTGTGGAATTACCGAAAAAAATTTTGTTTGCTTGATTTATTTACTTAAGAAAGGTGGATAAATTAACCTAAGTGTGAAAATAGTATTCTTTTCAGGGACTTATAAATTCTGATTGTAATTCTAAGAACTTATGAATGAAAACAGAGAAGAATATGCAGTAATATGTCACTCACACTATATCTGCCAGAGCCATTTCCGACGGAGCCATTTTCTCAATACCAGAGCTCATCGCAGTAGTGATCGAGCCGCTATTTACATCATCAGTTGAATGAACAACAACTGTTATCGCGTGAACTAAGTTAAGTCAGGGAAGTTTAATTACTAATAATTTTATTTAAGTTATTTACAAATCAGAGTGCTAGTTAGTGTATAAATAATCATGTAATAAATTATGAATTACATGTGATAGCTAGTGTATAAATAATCATGTAATAAATTGTTAATTACATGTGCTAGCTAGTGTATAAATAATTATGTAATGAATTATGAATTACATGTGATAGCTAGTGTATAAATAATCATGTAATAAATTATTAATTACATTATGCTTTGTTTGTTTGTTTTCCATGTTCTCGTATATGTATTTATAGCAAAGCTACTAAGATTAACTGCCGCTGTCACTAATTTTGAACAACTACCCTAAGGGAATGTAGCACATCAGCAGCACTCTGCCACCAACTATCCTCGCTAAGGACTTGACCATCACTCTTATAACGCAACCAGAGCTTAAATTGCGGGGAATATTTTGTGGTATCTCACGGATTCGAAACCAGCTCGCTAGCTCCAAAATCCAAAACTCTACAATAAGATCAACACATGCTCATTGTTTGTTAGGTAATCACTGGAAATCCTATTCAAAATGTATCTTACGCTATATAGGTACCATTTTAAACCTACTTTATATATTGTAAGAAGATGTCTTGTTAGATTATCTTATGAAAACTATTAATAAGTTACGGTGTGAATTATGGATCTTATTACTTCGTGATGTTGATAGTTGAGTACATTACATATTCCCGAAAGGCTACTCTAGGCCTATCTCCGCTATAGCTATCCCTAATTTTGAGAGAAGGCAAGAGCTCCCTCCTCTTCTTTTGTGTCACCGATTAGTCGGATTTGTTGTTGTTTTTTCGTGATTTAGCGATAACGGAACACGAAAAGTTGACTCTTAAATCCATAGTTCGCCAGTCTGATCATTAGGTGAGGCTTGGCCTTAAACTATCCGAAAAATTAAAGTGTAAGAAACTCGATGAAAAAACAATATATTTAGGTTTTTGTTGTTTGTTCGTTGTTAAGCGTAAAGCTACACAATAGGCTGTGCCCACCACTGGTATCGGTACCAGGTTTTTAGCATTATATATCTTCAGACTTACCTCTGAGCCACTAGGGGGCTCAAGGTAAGGTACTTTTTAGTCTTTACCCGAGCACCACCTAATACAATATATAGCCTGTTCAAGAGACCAGAAGTTCAGGCATAGCCACTTCTAAACGAAAGACGACAACCGGTCAGCAGTACCCACCTCCGACACAACTACTGTTAACAAATCAGCGAATTACAATATTAAACTTCGGGGTTCGATTCCCTGCAGTGGACAGAGTCCAGATAGCCCATTGTGTAGTTTTGAAACAGCAACAACCAAATATTGTAATGTACTCTCACTTGTAAACCTTATAACATGCCCACAGCTCAAATGGTGGGGCATTTTTAGTAACATATTGCTGGTACGAACCTTGAACCTAGGATCCTACAGTCTGGTATCCTAACCATTAGGCCGTACCCGGTACAGCAGTTCAAGACAATTCAACATTTGATATCGTACAGTGAGTCGGTTTTATTGAAATACATATAGGTTAATTAAATAATCGAACTATAAGTTTGCTGAAGGTTAAGTACATTATATTTAAATTATTTTTAATGTAAAATCGTCAAGTCACGTAACAATTACAGTTAATATTAAGTCGAGGTGCGACGTCACGTATCAGAACTAAATTTTGACTTGTTTGGCTTTTCGTACGTTGTGTGATGCTACATAAAATTTATCGGTTTTGGATAAGAATCTGTAACAGCCTTTTCCGTCGCAAAATATACAGATACCCAGATCATGAAAAGTGTGTCCAGGTCAGTTTGTTTGTTTGAAGTTAAGCACAAAGCTACACAATGGGCTATCTGTGCTCTGCCCACCACGGGTATCGGAACCCTGTTTCTAGCGTTGTAAGTCTGCAGACATACCGCTGTGCCACTGGGGGCGTTCAGGTCAGAGATTTAGTATTTTCAGTACGGAAATATCCCTTGTGTTTAATGGCATTGGGAAAAAAAAAGGAATACGGATCATCTTAGGGCACCAAGTTCATCTAAAGACCTGCAACAAGTCATACCCCAGATAGCCCATTGTGTAGCTTTGTGCTTAATTACAAACTTAAGTCCATATAATAAACTAACAATATAATAAAATACAATAATATAAATTGAAAATACTAAAGCTAGACATATTAAATTAAAAAACTTTTGTGGAAAAAAAGTTTTCTCTTTTTTGCTGTAAATGAGCGTTTTAAACAATAGAACATGTACTTTTTTCTTTCATCACCTACTAATTATTACGTTCTATTCAATAAAACAATAATTTTTCAGACTGTTTTTGGATTTTGATCGTTTGTTTCTTTTTGTTCCCTCTGTTCGGGTACGCAAAACAACACATTTATACAAAATTATAATATATATCGTTTCGCATATCGGATATTTTAACCAGTTTATCCCATTTCATATGAATATTTTTTTTTCTCGACCTTTACATATTTTCATATATTTGTTTTCTATATATGGACAAATCAATACAAGTAGTACAAGCTACCATCTGTTCTTACCTCTGTGTATACAGATACAACAGCAGCCAATAAGCTGTTGATGATGCTTAGGGATATTGCCACAAGCGGCACAGAAGCACCTTCCACTGTAAGGCTACGAAACTGACTCAGAGCAATGGCGAAAGTTATCAGAACTACAGCTACCCATTGAGCAACAGTCACGTCTTTACGAAAACATAATCTGAAATGTTACAAAGTCTTTATTATACAACAGTTCATAAAAATCATTTCAAGAAGTTCAACGTTTCGTTTTACATCATCACGATTACCATAGTTTAGTAGTAATTGTAGATGTCGCTATTAACATGTTTAACTACAGTTTTCGTGTAGTTATTTAAATATTTCATGCCTTTTATAATTAATCTTGTTTATAAAAATAGATTAGACTAAGGCTTTATCACTTGGTTGTTTTTCAAGGATCATACAAATATTATTTTCCCAACACTTATACAGATAACTATTTAAGTTTTGCATGAACATAATTTTTCAATCAAACCCACAAAAATATTTTTCTGTCACGTCTACAAGTAATTACATTGTCCGGAGGGGAGAAGTCAAATTTTTGTTGTTGTTATTTATATATACAGTCACATTTTAATACTAACAACTCACTACCTCACAACACCAAATTTGTTATTTTTCTTTAATTGGACATTCAACGTTTCGTTTACAGCTTCTTCAGGAGCGTTCCACTAAAACAGAAACCGCTCCTCTTCAATTTCTATAGCGCATATTGGTGTATAAAATACATTTTGATATTAGTAATAAACAACTTTATAACACCATAGTTGTTATTTTTCTTTTACACACCAATATTTACTATAGAAATTGAATAATGAGTTACATTCTACTGCTAAGGAAAAACTTCTGTTACTTCTGTAAGTAGTCATTTCTAAAACTTAAATGTACATAGTTTTTTATAACGAAAAAAAACAGAATTTGAACAGTTTTTTATATTGTTTGTTTGTAATTAAGCACAAAGCTATACAATCTGTGCTCTGCCCACCAATGGGTATCGAAACCCGGATTATAGCGTTCTAAGTCCGCAGACATACCGCTGTGCCACTGTGGGGGCCTTTGTACAGAACTTACACATTTTCCACGAATCAGTAATGATTTTAAAACCGATAAGAATGATACATTAATTTGTTAAATATCTTCTAAAAATTTGTGAAATGGCAAAGCTACTTTAAAGTTTAGCAAGTAAGTTCTATGATTTTCACATAGAGATTTCCATATTACATTAAAACACTCACACATTTGGTAATTTTCTATAATCCTTAATACTATTTCCTTTCGTCGCTAAAGGATGTTCAATGAAAATGTACGTCAATTAAAAAACAATTGTAAAATTAACATGTTATATTTCTTTCTTTCAACATTAAGTGCGGAATACGCTTATTTGTTTTGTTCAGATAAATAGATGTGTACATGTAGGTAGAGAATTAATATTCAATATCATAATATCATTTCAATGGGTTTGCGTATAAATATTATGATAAAACACATATTTGGAACGTTATTTAGTTTTACCGAGATTAAAGTCAATCATGGTAGAATTGGTTCGAAACTAAAGTTAAGAACGTTTTCTTTCATTAATGCCCACCCCCCAGTGGCACAGCGGTATGTCTGCGGACTTACAATGCTAAAAACCAGGTTTCGATATCCATGGCGGGCAGAGAACATATAGCCCATTGTGTAGCTTTCATTAATCTCAATATGGCGGTTCCATGTTAACCAGAATAAATATTTTATCAAAGTTTTTCTTAATCATTGAAATGTTTGTTTGTTTGTTATGAATTTCGCACAAAGCTACACGAGGGCTATCTGCTCTAGCCGTCCCTAATTTAGCAGTGTAAGACTAGAGGGAAGGCAGCTAGTCATCACCACCCACCGCCAACTCT
>NW_013666129.1:235510-241089 GCF_000517525.1 Limulus polyphemus
GCGAATCGAGCGCCCCCTAACCACTTGGCCATGCCGGGCCTAATAACTGAAAGGAATAACGTTTTTAGAATGACATTACAAATCGATGAATGTCCTAAAAATATAAAACTGTCATTTGACATCACTCATCCACTTGTCTTCATTCATTACTTGTAAAAAAATAATTCATTCTATTTTTCTTTGTATTCTATCGCTAAAGAATCTGATAGGGGTATATTTAAAACAATGTAAGTATGTCTCTGATAGAGGTATGTATAAAACAGTGTAAGTTTATCTCTGATATGGGTATGTTGTTTTATACATACCCCTATCAGAGACAAACTTATACTGTTTTAAACATACCCCTATCCGAGGCAAACTTACACAATTTTAAACATACCCTATCAAAGACAAACTTACACTATTTTAAACATACCCATATCAGAGATAAACTTACACTGTTTTATACATACCTCTATCAGAGACATACTTACATTGTTTTATGTGTAAGTTTATCTCTGATATGGGTATGTTTAAAATAGTGTAAGTTTGTCTTTGATAGGGTATGTTTAAAATTGTGTAAGTTTGTCTTTGATAGGGTATGTTTAAAATTGTGTAAGTTTGTCTCGGATAGGGGTATGTTTAAAACAGTATAAGTTTGTCTCTGATAGGGGTATGTTTGAAACAGTGTAATTTTGTCTCTGATAGGGTATGTTTAAAACAGTGTAAGTTTATCTCTGATATGGGTATGTTTAAAATAGTGTAAGTTTGTCTTTGATAGGGTATGTTTAAAATTGTGTAAGTTTGTCTTGGATAGGGGTATGTTTAAAACAGTGTAAGTTTGCTCTTCTTTATTTTTTTATTACAATTATTTTTCGGCTGCGCTCGATAATATTCCTCTATTTAATAATGTTTCAAACATTCAGTATTACTTGGCACTTATTCTAAATTAATAACAGAAGGAAGAAGTTAACAGTGGACGTTATAGGGAGAAATATATGATTTCCTTTCTGAAATGGGTTGAATGATTATTAAAAACTATAGAGTTCAATAAAATACGAAATAAGCTATTCCGTATTTAATAATCACGAGAAACTGACCTGTAGATGATGAGCGTGCAAATGACTTTGCCCTGAATCAATACTATCCACACAGCTGGTGTTACGTAGGTCAAGGCGTAGAAAAAAATATTATTGGTGACAGCATAAACCAAAGATGGAAACAGGAAGAGCAAAGATGGTTGAAGATTCCACAAAGACTTGGTTTTGACTAGGTGGATAAGTGTGACCGTCAGACATTTCAGAGCTTCGATAACCGTGATTATTACCGTCTGCGGCAAAGGATACTGACCTCCATTGTGGTATACCACCGCATAGCTCAAGACACTCTTTCCAACGTCAACAATGAGAAGAAAAACGCACAGTAACTGGTTAGCAAGAACTCCTTCCGCTTTACGTTGCAAAGACGTTCCATGGAACACTGCCAGGTCTTCCTAGTGAAATACACAAAAATGAACAAAGAATATATCCAATTGATCTGTTCTAACTACTATCAACTCTTTTTTTCTTTTTTTTTGAAGTCCCCAGGAAAATCATTGTATTTATTTTATTCCTAGTGTTACCTGTGTGGACAACATGAAACACCTTACGACAAAATAGGCAGGAAAGGTTATTGGAATATGTGTCCACGTGCATTGGGAAGAGATTTGTGTGTAAATAATGAAAGTTTTGTATTGGGAAGAGATTTGTGTGTAAATACTGTAAGTTTGTATTGGGAAGAGATTTGTGTGTAAATAATGTAAGTTTGTATTGGGAAGAGATTTGTGTGTAAATAATGTAAGTTTGTATTGGGAAGAGATTTGTGTGTAAATAATGTAAGTTTTGCATTCGGAAGAGATTTGTGTGTAAATAATGTAAGTTTGTATTTGGAAGAGATTTGTGTGTAAATAATGTAAGTTTGTATTGGGAAAAGATTTGTGTGTAAATACTGTAAGTTTGTATTGGGAAGAGATTTGTGTAGAAATAATGAAAGTTTTGTATTGGGAAGAGATTTGTGTGTAAATAATGAAAGTTTGTATTCGGAAGAGATTTGTGTGTAAATAATGAAAGTCTTCTGCAGATATTTGTCGCCATACCACCCTAGAGAATTGACGTTAAGCGATTTGTTAAAATTCTTATAAAAATCAGCTAAATCCTAGTTTTTATATTTGTTATAGTACCTTTAACAGTTTATAAGCACATTCTATTAAAAAATAATAATCTACCTCCCGCGTCTGACTAAATTAGAAAATAATAATAATAAGACTTTGCTGATTCAGTTCGAAAATTTTTATGCGTCCTACTTAACACTTGATCCTAGAGCCTTCTAGTGGTAGTTACTTAGACTATAATATTTATGTTTCACTTGAAAAAATCGGACGTAAGAAGCTATCTACCAAACCTTTGGCATCTCTTAAATTTTGGTTTATGTATTATAATAAATAAAAATAAAATGTTGGGAATTACGCTGTATAAAAACCACCATATGGTATTTGTGCAAGTTACTTAATACAGTTTATCTGAGTGGTAAAAAACATTATTTTAGCACTAAAATGTGTGTTGAAATATAGAATTAACTCACATAATGACTGTATTGTTTGTAAACATTTGGAATGTAAAACTAACTCACATAATGAATGACTGTATTGTTTGTAAACATTTGGAATGTAAAATTAACTCACATAATGAATGACTGTATTGTTTGTAAACATTTTGTTATTCTCGCTTTCCTTTTATTCCAGATGTGAAAAGGCTTAGCGTCAACTGGAATATCCCCTTCTTTAAAACTATATGTTAGAACGACTTATCATTCTTTTCATCGTTATGTATTCTAAACTATCTGATCACTTACTTTATCCAGCATAACGATGAATCGGGTTTGATTCGAAAAGTCTACAGTCTTGATAGTGGAATTGGACAATCATAGCTTTGTCCTGTAAATAATAATCTATGCAAGCGAAACGACCGATAACGGTATCATCTTAGCTGTACGGTTATAAACTCAACAAAGGCGTTCGAATATAGAAAACGAGTTCTACAGGTAGAAGTTAATACAGTCGTAAAACTATGTCATGCAAAACTTGAAACCCTCCAGGCCGCGTTACCTTCCTGGATTGTGTCAGGACGAAAGAAGAATGTAACTCTGTGCATTAGAAGGGTTAACCACGACATAAACCTGACAAACAAGAATTCATAGAACTGAATCTCTAACACTAAATTTTCGCGTAACCCTTTAGTATCAAAACTGGTAAGTGGCAAAATATTTCTACTACACTGCTTACAGTTAGTTGGTCATCTGCGAATAGGATACAACGTGATGTTCACATCTAACATCGCCAGGTCAATAACGTAAGGGAATGTTTAACAATTCTGAATATGTATGCATACTTACAGCAAAGCCCCCCCCCCCCCAGTGGCACAGCGGTATGTCTGCGGACTTACAATGCTAGAAACCGGGTTTCGATACCCGTGGTGGGCAGAGCACAGATAGCCCATTGTGTAGCTTTGTGCTTAATTCCAAATAAACAAACAAACAAACTTACAGCAAAAATGTTTTTATTGTTGAATTTCGCGCAAAGCTACTCAAGAGCTACCTTTGCTAGCCGTCCCTAATTCAGCAGGGATATACTAGAGGGAAGGCAACTAGTCTACAACCCTGACCGTCAACTCTTGGGCTACCCTTTATCAACGAATAGTTGGATTGACCGTACATTAAAACGTCCCCACGACTGAAAGAGCAAGCATGTTTGGTGGTGGTATTCGAACCTGTGACCTGCAGATTGCGAGTAGAGCGCCCTAATCGTCAGGCCATACCAGGCCAAATGGGTTTGCAACAATCATATTTTGTGGAAGCTTATCTATGTGTTTCACTACAGTTCCATCTTTTTGAAGGAGTTTTCTCGCTTTATAAATGTATGAAACTCGAAGTTAGTTTTCGAAGTTCTAACTCTCGACTCGTACCTTATTTTGGCGCGAAAAGCATATCGTTTCATCGCGGATAGAAGTTGAGGAGTTTGTTTAATCTATGGAGTTTCGTTGTCCTGGGAGTTTCTTTTCACAATTGAAAATTGAAGTCGGGTCCAAGCGAAAATAACAATTCCTTAATTCAGTGTTTTGGAAATAAAATTTACTTGTTTGTTTGGAATTAAGCACAAAGCTACACAATGGGCTATCTGTGCTCTACCCACCACGGGTTTCGAAACCCGGTTTCTAACGGTGTGAGACCGCAGACATACCGCTGTGCCACTGGGGGGCTAAAACATTATAACGCCCCAAGACTGAAAAGGCGAGCACGTTTGGTGACGAGGATCCGAACCCGCGACCCTCAGATTGTGAATCGAGCACCTTAGCTACCAGGCCATGCCAGTCCCTAACATTTACTAGCGGTAGGCTATCAACTGACATAGACCTTTCCCTTAGGCCTACTATATTTGGAAACATTACTGTTACTTAGCAACAGGTTAGGAAGAACTGGATTTGATAACAACAACAAAGAAGCTGTTGTGAATAGATCACACAACAATTCCATTAGCAGATATCTTAATAGTTAACTACATGTTTTGAAACACGTGTAAATGCGTACACAAATCACGCCCTCGTGTTCTTATAACATTTAGATTAGTTTGATGATTTTTAGCCAAATGATTTAATTATGAAGACTTTAATAAATGTATTATTGAAAAAGTAGTTTACCTTCTTAGCTAATGCTTACATTTCGTTTAGTTTTGTGTTTTTCTTAAACATCTTAAATGTGTGTGCATAATTTACTGTATTATACAACAAAAAGTGTTGTTGATCTCGTATAGTGAAGGCCCTAGTAAACTACATACTAAGCAACCAAATGTATAAAAAGATAAGTGAGTAACGTTTTGTTCATTATTCAAATAACCGATAAGATTGGTTACCTTCCTTTCAGTTAGTTATATAAACAGTTTTAGCCGAGTTATGAATAAAATAAAAACCGCGAAACTGGATGATTTTTGTAATAACAAAGTAATGTTATACATGGCATATACCACGGAGATATTTACAGTAGTTTTACAGTGATGTTACTCGCGTGTGTTTGTTTACGTTTCTCGCTTTGTTTCCCGCTATGGACGCTATATTTTGCTAACAATGTCAGCACAGCGTCTATCTGGCTGAGATAGGAGAAAGATACAACACTAATTCGATGACGAGGAACCCACTTTGAGACTAATAATGGCTGGAGACGGCTTAAATGGGTAATGAAGAAAAACTTTAATATAAGTTTAACATGACAGCAAATGTACAACGTTTCGACAAGGTTTTGTCATCATCAGGTACAACACTAAGTAAGAAATATGACACACCTCCATCACGTGACAAGCAGTCGTCGTAAATTAATGTTTCCAAGTTAAATATTTTACTAAGAAAACCTCAATTCAAAATCATCTATAAAGAAATTATGGTGACAATATAACAATTCTGGTTTAGGCAACGATATAGTAATATAGAGTCTATAGTATAGTTAGCAACAGTGGTGGGATTCAGCCGGTTCGCACCGGTTCGTGCGAACCTGTTCTTAGAATTTAATGACCTCCA
>NW_013666129.1:242006-244941 GCF_000517525.1 Limulus polyphemus
TATTTGAATCCCACCACTGGTTAGCAGTATCATTACTGACTAGCTAGAGTACCCGCCCCCTGGACGGGAGTTATGTAAATTCATGATAAATAAAAGGTTATCTTAGGACATGAAAAGCTGCTTCCCTTATATGTAACTAAAAAATTGCATTTATCACTGCATGGACCCAACAAACCTTCATGTCCAATTTGGTGAAAGTCGATTAACAGGGGTGAGGTAGTGGTAAAAAACGCCCATAAAAACAGCAAAACGTAAAATTTAAAACTGAAAATTTGTATGTAACCTCGCATGTACCAAATGAACGTCCATAACAATTTTGGTGAAGATTCACCCATAACCCGCGTAGTAGTTACATGGACATACAACAGACAGTACTGTGATATTTATATAGATTCCTGAAATTTTTGTTTAGGCGTACTATAGTTGCTATATTTACACTCGTTTTTGTTATCTTTAAAAATGATAAGAAACTTTCTACAAATGCCTGATTTGTTATTCTCATAGAACTGATTGTGACACATCCAATACTTTAGCTTTTCATCTAACAAGAAGTCTTTCTGATCGTTTCATTATTTTTGTGAGAACTAATTGTGACACATTTGATACTTCAGCTTGTCATGTAGTACATGTCTTTCTGATCGTTTCACTACTCTGTAAGAAATGATTTAGGTGTCAAGTAGCAACAAGTATTTCACACTGTTTCAATAATTTATGAGAAATGATAATCAAGTGTTCGATAATTTAGCTCATCATTTAGAAATCAGTTTTTTCCTGATAATTTCACAACTCTTAGCAAAAATTCTTCATGATCGTTTCAATATTTTGTGGGAACTGATTGTAAGACATCTGGTACCTTAGGCTTATCATACAGCAACAACTGTTTCTGATTGTTTCACTACTCTGTGAGACATCCTTTACTTTAGCTTATCACGTAACAACAAGTCTTTCTGATTGTTTCACTACTCTGTTAGACATCCGTTACTTTAGCTTATCATGTAACAAGTCTTTCTGATTGTTTCACAACTCTGTTAGACATCCTTTACTTTAGCTTATCACGTGACAAGTCTTTCTGACTGTTTCACTACTCTGTTAGACATCCTTTACTTTAGCTTATCACGTAACAACAACTGTTTCTGATTGTTTCACTACTCTGTTAGACATCATTTGCTTTAACTTATCATGTAACAACAAGTCTTTCTAATTGTTTCACTACTTTGTTAGACATCCTTTACTTTAGCTTATCACGTAACAACAAGTCTTTCTGGTTGTTTCACTACTCTGTTAGACATCCTTTACTTTAGCTTATCATGTAACAACAAGTCTTTCTGGTTGTTTCACTACTCTGTTAGACATCCGTTACTTTAACTTATCACGTAACAACAAGTCTTTCTGGTTGTTTCACTACTCTGTTAGACATCCGTTACTTTAGCTTATTACGTAACAACAACTGTTTCTGATTGTTTCACAACTCTGTGAGACATCCGTTACTTTCACTTATCACGTAACAACAAGTCTTTCTAATTGTTTCACTACTCTATTAGACATCCTTTACTTTAGCTTATCACGTAACAACAAGTCTTTCTAATTGTTTCACAACTCTGTGAGACATTCGATACTCTACTTAATACATAAAAATCAGCCTTTATGATTGTTTCACTACTCTGTAAGAATTTATTGTAAGACATTCAAGACTATAGTTTATAATGTACTAACCACTATTAGTTCTGATTGTTTGACTATTTTGTGAGAATTGATTTAGAGACATCCCAGACTATAGTTTATGATGTACTAACCACTATTAGTTCTGATTGTGAGACATCCAAAACTATATTTTATGAGTACCAACCACTACTATTCCTGATTGTTTTACTATTTGTGAGAACTCACTGTGAGACATACAATACATTAACTTATTATGTTCCAACCAGTTTTTCTGATTTTTTTCACTACTCAATGAAGATTGATTGTGAGACATTCGATAATGAGCAACCAGATTTTCTGATTGTGTCAGAATCTTGTGAGAAAGTCAGATAATGTAGCATCCAGTTTTTCCATTGTTTCACTGCTCCGAGAAAAGTTATTGACAGACATCTTATACTTTAGGTTATGATGCACCAACCACTTACTCTGACTGATTCACTACTCTGTGAGATATCCAGTACATTAGCTTATCATGTAACAACAACTCTTTCTGATTGTTTCACTACCCCGTGAGGACTAGTTGTGAGCCATGAGATACTTTATCTTATCATTTATCAACTATTTTTTCTGAACGTTTCACTATTTTGTGAAAACTGATTATGAGGTATCCGGTAATATAGTAACTAGTTTTTCTGAATATTTTGCTATTCTGTGAAAACTGACTAGCATAAATCAGATAGTACCAGCCAGTTTTTCTGATAGTTTCACTAGTCTGTGAGAATTGACTGAGAGACGTCCGATAGCTTAGCTTATTATACATCAACAAGACTGATTGTTTTAATATTTTGTGAGAGTTAATTACGAGACATCTGATACTATAGTTTGTAAGAAGTCTTCGTGATTATTTCACTATACTGTGACAAATGCGATATATTAGCTTGTCATGTAGCGACAAGTTTGTTTCTGTTGTTGTTGTTTTATGATTGTTCCACTATTTATTGACAACTGAATGTCAGACGTCTGATAGAGTAGCAATCACTTTTTCTCATTGATTCGCTATTGTGTGAGATATCCAATATTTAGCTTATGATATAGCAACATGTCTTTCTGGTTGTTTCACTACTCTGTCAAACTTATTTAAATATTTAGCTTATGATATAGCAACATGTCTTTCTGGTTGTTTCACTACTCTGTCAAAACGTATTTAAAAATATCCAATATTGAGCTTATGATATAGCAACATGTCTTTCTGGTTGTTTCACTACTGTGTCAAAACGTATTCAAAGATATCCAA
>NW_013666129.1:245597-258638 GCF_000517525.1 Limulus polyphemus
TCAAAACTTATTTAAATATTTAGCTTATGATATAGCAACATGTCTTTCTGGTTGTTTCACTACTCTGTCAAAACTTATTTAAATATTTAGCTTATGATATAGCAACATGTCTTTCTGGTTGTTTCACTACTCTGTCAAAACTTATTTAAATATTTAGCTTATGATATAGCAACATGTCTTTCTGGTTGTTTCACAACTCTGTCAAAACTTATTTAAATATTTAGCTTATGATATAGCAACATGTGTTTCTGGTTGTTTCTCTTTTTTGTGAGAAATGATTATGACATAGACGATACATTAGCTTGCCGTGTAGTGTTTTATGATCGTTTCACTATTTTGTTGGAACTTATTTGTTTAAACTTTCAATCTTTCAGGACAGAGATTACGTACTTTTATATATTTTGTATTGCAGTAATTGTATAAAGAGAATACCGACATTTCACAAAGTTGAAACATCCAAATGGGGAGCTTCAATCATGTGGTGCGCTTGTTTTAGGACTATATATTTGTAATAATAATACTATAGTATAAACACTAATACAAGAGCTGACCGTGAGCTAGTGTACTAGTCAACGTTAATTCCTCGCACACACAAATTATTATTAAAACACATAAATTTCCATCTTTATTTTGGTATAAATTTCGTTAACACTTGTCTTGGATAAAGTAATAAAAATAACTGCTAACTTAGTTTTGAATTTTTGATCCCCAACTGTACATACATTGGGTGTACAGTTATTATAATTTTTTCCGTTAACACTTGTCTTGGATAAAGTAATAAAAATAACTGCTAACTTGGTTTTGAATTTTTGCTCCCCAACTGTACATATATTGGGTGTACAGTTATTATAATTTTTTCCGTCTTCGTGAAACTTGTTAATGTACAAAACAGGCCATCAATAAATACTTTCTATACACTTTTGTTACTTGTTTCTAATTCAAATAATTCAAAATCAGTATTTTTTAACTTGGTAGTTTCAAATATTACAAAACTCCCTACGTCCTCTCTTTTTTTATAATTTCAAAACTTTGAAGCTTGAAATCCAGGCTGTAGATCTTAAGATTCAAGGTTTGAGCTCGTGGTATGCTGCTGAACACACTCCAAGCTTTTAGCTGTGGAGGTGCATTAATTGTGACAGTCAATCCTGCTATTTGATTAAGAATAATTCCACATTATGCAGCTCGTGCTGTTGACTGGTTGGTCTTTTTTGATTATATGTATTCTAAAGTATGGTTGGTTAGTACATTTTAGCCTATGTGTTGCATAATGTACTGTTCAGATTGAAAATACTAACACAGACTTAACATATGCAATATAATACTAGATATATCTATTAAAAGGTTCATCTATGGTTTCATATTCAATGATCTTTGTATTCCTTGTAAACTTCTATCGAGGTCCTAGTGAGGTATCCCGCAATGGGTCAAAAATATATATAAGTAAGATAAACACCCATCTGGAAGAATTAATTTAAAAGGCTGGACCATAGTCTTTCACTCATCATTAAAACAATGGTGGCGCTATTTATATCAAACAATTTTTGGAACTTAACTGTTTCAGGAAGATTCTAAAGTCTTGGTTTTATTGCAATAATCTTCACATTATCACTTTCTCTTCTTTTATTCCTCAAGAAAAATCAGACAGCTCCCTCTGCCAACTCTGGAACTAATATGATCGAAAAATGAGATTTGGCCATTACTCTTATAACATCCACGACCCCAAAGTGCAGAGTGCTATCATGACCCCTTGGATCTAAAGTTTTTCACAATAACCACACAGCATGACTGGCCACCATATGATAATAGTACTCTGCCCAAATCTTTTACATATATGTAGAAATTCTTACATTATAGCTATGACAACGTAAATCCATTGTTATCAAATAATGCCAGTTACCACTATGTTCATTTTTATGCAAGTCACGCATCTAATGATCAGTTATATCACTTGAAATGCAAGTGCTTGATCATTTAACTCACGCGAAATATACTCTGACTTCATTATCTTCTCTAGTTTGTTACTTTGACGTGGATCATCCAGCCTAAAGTGGCTCAAATTGTCCAAAAGCACTTAAAGATCCGTCCGATGAATGGGAGCCGGACAACTATAGAAGGATGTTGAAATTGACTAAAAGTATCTGAAAGGGGCCTTATCAGCATCTATAACTAAAAGATACAGTTGCTCATACACCTGAACAAGACAGACCGTCATGCATGACACAAGAACATTACCACAATATATTTATCAATTCATGTTTGCTGTAGTCATATGAAACCTGCTCCAAATTGAATTAATCAGATGTCCACAGCTGCTCTAGGACGTTTTTAGTGTAAAGATGGTGACAAACAGATCAGAGCTGCGCCACTAAATCTAAAAGACCATTACGTCTTCTTTCCAAATTAAATCCATCTTTTCGATTGTTTTTACTCTGTGTAAGAGAAAGTTATTTTTTAAGCTTTAGAAACGACGTAAAATTCTGACTTAAATTTATAGTCTCCACCGTGGACACCAGATATTAGCGTTGTAAGTTCGTAAACTTCCCGCTGTCTCACCGGGGAGGCTCAATTTAGTGTATTTGTCCCAACATTTCAACGAAGTTTTATGGGTAAGGTACTTGGTATTTTAAATCTGAGAAGTTGGTTTAATAGTGTCAAAATACATGTGATGACCAAAACTTTTTGTGCCTTTCTAAAAAATATTTTTATCGACATTAAGATTTTTTTTAAAAAAAGTGAAAAAATGATCCAGGTTTTATGCCAATAATACGTGAAGGACTGTCTTCACTGTTTAAATAAATTATTTCACTTTCATGAGTGAAAACAAAATAAGGCAGAAAAATTAACAGATGTCCAGAAATAGGCCTTACAAGGTTGGTCACAGCTGCACCAGGACAACTCAATGTACAGATTTTCAAAACAGACTTTATTATCAGATCTTACATAGCTGTCTCTACCTGAACCAAGGTTTCTCAGTGTTCAGATAATCAGGAACAGACCTTACGAGGCTGGTCACAGCTGCACCTGAGGCCCCAATTTACAGTTAGAAACATACCTTACAAGGTTGGTAACAGCTGCACCTGAGGCCTCAATTTACAGATAGAAACAGACCTTAAAAGATTGACCACAGCTTCTACAGGGCGCCTCAATGTACAGACAGTAAAAAAAAACAAAAAAAACAGACAGTATGATAGACATCCAACGAGGCGTATATCACTCACAGCAGTACGAAACAGATCACCAGTGATAGTGCCAAGAATGCATCCAGTGGATCAAAATGACACATGAGTAGTTTTTTGTTATAGATGAGTGGCGCTTCTTATCAGATATGTACAATGAAACACGTTATATGAGTCTAAACAGTATCTTTTGACAAAATGTAAGTGGTGTAACATACTTGCTGTACTTAATTGGTACAAGTGTAGTATACTTGTTGTATTTAGTTAGTACAAGTGTGGCATACTTGTTGTATTTAGTTTGTACACGTGAAGCTACTTGTTGTATTTAGTTAGTACAAGTGTGGCATACTTGCTGTATTTGATTAGTACAAGTGTAATATACTTGCTGTATTCAGTTAGTACAAGTGTGGCATACTTGTTGTATTTAGTTAGTACAAGAGTAACATACTTGTTGTAGTTAGTTTGTACACGTGTAGCTACTTGTATTTAGTTAGTGCAAGTGTAGCATACTTGTTGTATTTAGTTTGTACACGTGTAGCATACTTGCTGTATTTAGTTAGTACAAGTGTAATATACTTGCTGTATTTAGTTAGTACAAGTGTAATATACTTGCTGTATTCAGTTATTACAAGTGAGGCATACTTGTTGTATTTAGTTAGTACAAGTGTAGCATACTTGTTGTATTTAGTTTGAACACGTGTAGCTACTTGTTGTATTTAGTTAGTAAAAGTGTGGCATACTTGTTGTATTTAGTTAGTGTAAGTGTAACATACTTGCTGTATTTAGTTAGTGCAAGTGTAACATACTTGCTGTATTTAGTTAGTAAAAGTCTAGTTTGAAAATGGTGAATTTTTCAGTGTTTTCTATTCGTTTTGACACACTTGAAAATATTGTTCTTATCATAGTTTAATATTTTATGTATAAAAATCCAATGTAGTACAACCGAGAAAATCTTGTGAACAAATGTAATACGCCAGTGAATGTCACAACACATTTATTTTCTCAAAACCTAAAAATTTCATTATTTCCCAACATGTTCATGGAAATGCAATTAGCTTAAAGAGGACAGTGGTGAGATCCACAGCCAGCGAAAAGTCACGTATAATTATTGTAATTAAGTTAGGAATAAGCACGTTTGTTCTGCATGTAGCAACACCCTGTGTACTAAAGGAGGGAGTAACCTAAAAATATAGAATTCCAGAACCACCTATGTGAAAATAGTTGATACATTCTGCGCCAACCTGAAAAAATCGGGATATGACGTGGACCATATTCTTCCTCACGTGACCGAAGCTACAGCTTAGACTTGTAAATGGATGATGATAGAAATTGTTTGTTTTTATACTAGTTATGCAATGAGATGAAATGGTAAAGAGTTGTCAAAGTTACACCTAGAAATCCAAGAGGGTGTAGAGTTTCTTGGAATACTAAAGGCGGTGGGTGGACTAAGAATTATTATATTAACCAGAGAGTTTATGGAGATCTCATCAATTTCATCTGCAACATTGGAGAAGAGAACAATGAGTACTCTAAAGATCGAGTTTCTAGCTACTGCATGCGTCGTTATTCTTGTATTTAATGTTTCATGCTATGAAGTCGACCAGTCTCTCATCCAGAAACCAATTGAAGAATTTTCTTACTTAGTGAGTATATTTTTAATTCACTTTCTTGACAATTTTTCTGAAACGTAAGTCGATTCAATTATGAAAAATGCAGCAAATGCACTGGTAACTTATCACAACTAATGACAAGCACTTTATACTTAGACTAAAACTGAAGATAGTGCTCAACTGAGAGTGCTTTTACTCTCGTTCAGATGAATGCGAATCTCAATCTTTGTAGAGTTTGTTTTTATAGCGGATTTCAACTTTCGCTTCATTACTGAAATTAAATATAAGTAATATTCGGTGGGTTACTATGATTGACTACGATGATCACAGAAGAAACACAAAACTGATTTAATGTCAACAATTTTTAGTGTCGTTCTAGTATGTGATCTTAGGTTACCATTGATATTTGTTTAATTTTTATGAATCCAGTGTTTTTTTTTATTTTACATTTTAATGGCGTAATTTTGAGTTGCAATAATAAAAAATATGACATCTGTGTAATATGACCTAAAAGCAAGAGTAGTGATTACAGATGAACCTAAAAGTAGCCACTACTGATGCTAAAGTTCAGTTTCGATAATCTTGGTGGTCAGAACACGAATAGTCCATTGTGTAGCTTGGTGTTTAACAACAATAAAAACCAAACCATTTCAGATACAACTGCTTCCCCTTAGAACAAACTCAAAATATTTGTTTGGATCCTAAGGAATTATATAAATAATAACCCTTGTAGACTCCCACTGGAGCATAGGGCCCCAACAACACCAATAATCTCTGTAAACTCCCACTGGAGCATAGGGCCCCAACAACACCTCGCCGACGGAAGTTGTTGTTTCAGTAATTTTTGAGCAGGTTGGAGTTGCTAGCCCCGCGCCCTTTCTCATCCTGGACTTGGGACCAGGCAATGGTGATGGCATCCCTGCCGATAAACGAACCCGGTACCTTTGGATTAGAAATCCAACGCGCTATCCACTGCGCTATAGGGTATACAATTTTACGCTTGAGCCCAGAAAAACATACACAATGAGTATTTTTTGACGAAAAAGAAGTTGAAATACATGAATACACATGATGTGTAATTTCTATACACATTTTAACATCATAAATACAGTGTAAAATATAGAAGTTTACTTTTGATGTTGTAAACCTAGAAAACTGGTTAATGAACTAAAACAACAAGAGAGGGTCGTTTGTTTATTTTTTTTTTTGAATGAAGTCAAATTTTGAAGGATAAATCACTAAAATCTACAACATAGGCGTTAAAATCAATCAGAGTTTAATGCAAGTAATCCTAGTAGACTATAGGTTCTTGATGAGGGTTTCTAAAAGGACAACGCTCTACTTATGTTTATTCATGCCAATTTTTAGGCCATACATAACAATATACGAAAGGAATGAATTATAGGTTCATCACTTCCTCTCGCACACGATTACGTGTGACCTAAAAATGTAATCCCTAAAGGCGTTCCAATAAAATACACAGAATGGGTGAAGTCAATTACCTAATAATCACCATGGAAACCTATCCCTGTGTGTTCCTTATGCTGGTGTTCTATTCCCACGTGTTTGATTTCTAAACTCTATACTTGCGTTAGTGTAAATGTATAAACGTAAGATCATATAGTAGACGTTTAACAATTATTGTATTATGTATTAAGCACATAACGTACTTCATGTGCATGAAAATATTTTAAGCTTGTATTTAAGTTCACATTTTGACAAATGTGTTCAACTTTAGGAGTTTTACCCACGCTTTCGTGCAGATAGTTCCGGGCGTTTCCAAATTTTAAAAAATTATAGTTGTAATTCTACTTAAAATTATTTGATACTAAACTTATTTAAAAACTCTCATTCATGATTGACGATGTGTGTTTATTTTCTGACACAAATGTCTCGTGCTCTTTCGGGTTTTTAGTGTCACTTGTTAAACCAACACCAGTAAGTTTCATTTGTTAAACCTACAGGCTTCAATAGAAATTTTCACTTGTTAAAAATGCAATAATAAGTTACATTGTTAAACCTAAACTAGTAAGTTTCACTTGTCTTGTCAAAAATACAATAATAAGTTACACTTGTTAAAAGTACAATAATAAGTTACATTTTTAAACGTATAACAAGGTTTCTCACTTGTTAAATCTGTAACACAGTGTTTCATTTGTTAAGTCTACGACAGAGAGTTTCACTTTTTAAATCCACAACAGTGTTTCACTTGTTAAATCCACAACAGTGTTTCAGTTATTAAGCTACAACAGAGTGTTTCACTTGTTAAGTCTACAACAGAGTGTTTCACTTGTTAAGTCTATAACAGTTTCACTTGTTAAGTCTACAACAGTGTTTCACTTGTTAAGTCTATAACAGTGTTTCACTTGCTAAATCTACATCAGATTTTTTCATTTGTTAAAGTATACAACAGTGTTTTATTTGTTAAGATCACAACAGTGTTCCATTTACTGCACGTATAAAAGTGTTTCACTTATTAATATCACAACAATGTTTCATTTGTTACATGTTAACAGTGTTTTTGTTAAATCTACAACAATGCTTTTCTTATTAAATCTACAACAGTTTTTCACTTATTAAATCTATAACGGTATTTAACTTGTTAAACAAAACAAAAATATACAAAAATAAATAGATAAATCACACTGTTTCAGTTTAAATACAGGTTTTCAATTTTAATTTTACATAGTAATATATTAAGAAGAAACGAAACAAAACCTACAGTACTTGAAGCTAGCACATAGTGTTTGCGTGTTCCATAAGTAAGGTATACTCTATTCTATCTTTAATGTTACTTTCATCAACAGTATTAGTTATAAGGTTTAATGTATCTAGTCTTAGTATTTTTAATCATTATGTTTTTATTAAACAACTAGCGAACCCATGGGCTAATAGTGTACATTTACAGTCCAGTATAATGTAAATTTTGTGCTTGAGTTACTGTTTTGCCTTTTTTTCAGTTTAGTTATCATTGTCGCTATAATGCAAGTTTAATATTTTTCACCAAGTTACAAATGATAATTAGTAGGCCTACTTATATATGTGGTTTAATGTAAATGAATGCCAAATTTAGGGTCCTCTTTTGGGGAATTCCCGTAAAGGTGTTTTCGCGAAATACTCGGATTACCTAAGGGGCTGTGTGAAAAGTTTTACTTTTGTACAAATCTCGAGGTCGAGAAGATTCGTTTGGCACCACTTAGAAGTCTGTGCAACCAACAGTTTAGGAGGAGTTACGTAACATACACACAGACACCGAATCTTATTATAGAGATTGTAGCATACATATTTAGGACTGAACCTCGTGAGATATTATTCGATTAACGGACGAAAGTATTGTTAAGAGCCAGACTACTCAACTGATGAAACAATTAATTCTAATATATTTATAAATAAGAACGTTCGAAAATTATATTTAATTAGTTATACAAATTACCAGGATAATTTGTAGTTTTTCTCTTGTGCTAATCTTAAGATAATATTAAGTGCAAAGGTAACTTAGATATTTACATTATCTTATGTGTTAAATGCTTAATACCATAAACGCTTTCGGTCTAGAATAAAAAATATATATAACAATTACGATGACAAGGAACCCACTTTGAGACTAATCATTATAACAATTACGTATTGAGTGATAATATATTATAGGATTCTTATAAAGGTAGAACTGTATACTAAATTAATTATTGTATTAATTAAACACTGCAATTATATACTTTGAATTTTTCTAATCTGATAGTTTGCATATCGTGTGATATCAGTTGATTCAGATCTCTTCACTGAATTTTATATTCTTCTGTTAGTTATGTCTCGTGCCATATGTTACATTATTGTTGATGACGTCATCAGTTGATTCAGATTTCACACAGAATATTTTAACAAGTTAATTAATGCTGGTTTTGGATTACGTTTATTTTAGACATTAAAACTTTTCGAACTTGAAATGTTGGAAAGTTCCTGGAATAGTGCAAAACAATGTTTTACATGGACATCGGCCCCCAGTGGCACAGCGGTATGTCTGCGGACTTACAACGCTAGAAACCCGTGGTGAGCAGAGCACAGATAGCCCATTGTGTAGCTTTGTGCTTAACTTCAAATAAACAAACAAACATGGACATCGACATTAAGTATACGTCAGACAGCAATTCTAATGTAATATTCTATTCCATGAGCATGTATACGTATACCATTAAACATATCTAGGTTATTTATTTAAGTTTCAGATTTTTACTGTGTCTAGACATTGCCTCTTCCTTGCACAAAGAACAACTTTTATATCTCACCAAAATCTGTGCAGTAAGAAATCAATAAGAGAATCAGTATTTTATGAATATAGGGTTCTGTATTAGTTAATTCTGCAGTGATAAGAAATTTAGGTTTGAATGACGTGTTTTTATGTTCGTTGTTTTTATGATCAACGTACAGGTAAGACATGGGGGAGGGTCAGATACAAACACCGACACCCCCCCCCCTCCATATCCGGAAAGTCTTAAAGGTGTTGTTTGGTAACAATAGCCATTCGCCAATTAAAGCGGACACACAGACACACATACAGATATTTGTCAAATAATAGATTAAGATATACGACACTATATCATAGTCTCACATGTTAAACCTAAAACAATCAATTTCACTTTTTAAATATACAACAGTGTTTTTACTTGTTAAATATACAACAGAGTTTCACTTGTTAAATATATAACAGTATTTTTTACTTGTTAAATATACAACAGAGTTTCACTTGTTAAATATACAAATGTTTTTACTTGTTAAATGTAAAACAGAGTTTCACTTGTTAAATATACAACAGTGTTTTTGCTTGTTAAATATACAGCAGAGTTTCACTTGTTAAATATATAACAGTGTTTTTACTTGTTAACTCTACAACAGAGAGTTTCATTTGTTAAATCTACAACAGTGTAGCGTTTCATTTGTTAAATCTACAACAGTGTAGCGTTTCATTTGTTAAATCTACAACAGTGTAGCGTTTCATTTGTTAAATCTACAACAGTGTAGCGTTTCATTTGTTAAATCTACAACAGTGTAGCGTTTCATTTGTTAAATCTGCAACAGTGTAGTGTTTCATTTGTTAAATCTGCAACAGTGTAGTGTTTCATTTGTTAAATCTACGTCACATTGTAACACATGACACATGATTTGATATCATTATTATAACCATAATACTATGGCAAACAAACAACCTCATATACCTATAATGAATTATATTTATAATGAGACAAAAGTATTAGAAGTTTTGTATTTTTAAACACTACATTATTCTCCAAAAGTTCGTAATAGGCCTAATACTATTATCTAAAGGCCCGGCATGGCCAGGTGGTTAGGGCGCTCGACTCGTAATCTGAGGGTCGCGGGTTCGAATCCCCGTCACACCAAACATGCCAACCTCCGCCTTTGCCTGGTCCCAAGTCCAGGATGAGCGCGGGTCTAGCAAACTCCACCCCGTTGGTGAGGTGTTGTTACGGCACTATGCTCCACTGGGAGTTTACAGGAATATAAATGTCAATGACAGATAGTATCTTTGCCACAAGTCCAAAATACGAATTCAATGAAAAATTAATTAGCGCCATAAATCAAATTATAAGCAGAAATCAGTATTGTTATCCTGATTTAATTGTGCACTGAATTCAAATAATATGAAACAACTTTATATTTCCAATATTTTTTTGCACTTATTTACATTTAAAGTTCAGCTGGAGATGCATTCATGATGAAAAACCCTGAAGGGCTTAACGAAACGATTTTGTATTGTTAAATCTCTATATTATTATTGTTTAAATCTTATTACCGAAGCAGACTGATCGTGTGCAGGTTAAAGAGCTTATTTGTAGAGCACTCACTGATTATACATTTGTCTCTCTAGAATGACAATAGGGACGTCGGTACCATGTGTCAGTACAGTAGTCAGTGTAAGAGCAGGTGCTGCTTGGTTGACAGTCGAACTGGGACACGGACCTGCCAGAAGATGGCGCTAAAAAACGAACAATGTTCCAGCGGCCAGATCAAGTTCGATAGCTACGCCTACTTCTGCCCTTGTGAAAGTGGAAACAGTATGTTTTCTTATTAATTTATATTCAGAAATTATTCTGTTGTCAGTCATACGTTTAGGTACTTGAGTTACTAGCATAATATCGAACGGAATTATAACTTTAAAATATCAGCTCTACACTGTAGTTATACTTATATATGTGTCGGTCAGCTCTACACTGTAGTTATACATATATATGTGTCGGTCAGCTCTACACTGTAGTTATACTTATATATGTGTCGGTCAGCTCTACACTGTAGTTATACGTATATATGTGTCGGTCAGCTCTACACTGTAGTTATACGTATATATGTGTCGGTCAGCTCTACACTGTAGTTATACGTATATATGTGTCGGTCAGCTCTACACTGTAGTTATACGTATATATGTGTCGGTCATTTCAAAACTAGTATATCAATTTTAGAACTCTGAACATTTAATAAAAACAATTTCTAGTAAATATATCTTAAATTACAGTAAGATATATATTTTTTTCAGAATTCTGTGAATATCCAGACTACATATGTAAAGCGTAAGAACGACGAGGAGGAAAATGACTGGCACAAGAACCTGGAATATTAGAAAATAGTCTAGTGGGACACTAAACTACAGAAGTGAATTTATTACTAACAGTTTATACTTTTAACACCTGTAATTTGTACTTTTTAAAATAATTTCAAGATTTCCTAAACAAAACAACCAAAGAGTTCTCAGATAAACATGTTGTTAGCCTTCATGGCGACACGTCATTTGTAATAAAAAATACCCATCAAAACTCAAATCATACCTTGTTGTTTCTTTAATGTTTATATACAGAATGAAAGATACTTCTTTTAATAAAACTAGTTTTACACTGCGAAAAAATTCACAACTATTTTTTTTAAGTAAAAGAATGACCTTAAATGATTGTTGTTGACATAAGTTTAGACTATGATGCGGCGGTTTAAAGGCCTTATTGAAGAGCTTGCTATTTTATTTACCCATGAGAGTGCATGCACACATTTTATTGTTTGCTGTTAAGCACAAGACTATACCATGGGTGTCTGCGCTGTGTTCAGCGGGGAGAATCGAACTCCGGATTTATCGTTATCAGTTCTCAAGCTTATCACTGAGGAGACACACGAGTCATGTATATATATACATGTATATCACCGACAAAATAAAGCACTGTAAAGTATAGTGCTAAACTAAATTGAAGTTCGTCATCTAAACTATTTAGTTCACCCCGGTGGCTCAGTGTTGAGCGTGAGAGCTTATAACACTAAAAATTCGAGTTTCAATATCCATAATGAGCAGAGCACAGATAGCCCATTCGTATAATTTCTATGAATTGATGAGTATTGTTTAAACAATTAAAAGCAAGTGTTACTTTCCAGTAAAAACCGCCAAAAAAGTGGTTTAAATGTATAGTTGCATTTTTTACAACAATTGCTGTGTAAAGTTAAAGTTAATATAATGATTTTACGTTTCACTTCTTATGTCTCATTATTTGTCCCGGAAATTAAATAAGTCTAAATTATGTTATTATCATGCTGGGTTTTCGTTTGTTGATCGTCAACTGATTTTACTTTTCTCAAACTACAAGTTTAGATCATAATCAGTTCCTCGAAGTTTCAAGAAACACCGAATTCTTCAAACACATTTTAATTTCTTTAGTATACTAAATTCCCAAAGGAAAATGAGATCCGAGTTCGATAAAAGCCTACGATATTTTTCACATATTTTGTTATATGTGTGTTTTCATGCATACACTACTTAACTATACATATTGTTACGTCTCCGTTCGTTTGTCGATTTTCCGTAAAAATTCTTACCGAAGAAACTTTACCGATACAAGTCCTTTCTTAAATAAAACTGGTTTATTCTTTCTGAATACAACTTTGCGATACACTTAATTTCAATAGACGCTCTATAACAAACGCTTAATTCACAACGAACTTCTCAAGTGCTCAACAATATTCTTACTCATTATCTCACGTTGCTTCTTGGCCGGTCTTATATATATACAAGACTACTCCAATCTAGTAGTCTCCCGACATTTCATGAAGCTTCGAGAAGAAAGTGGCGTGATACGAGCGTCACGTGACCTGCGTTGTCGTAACACTGCCCCATCCTTAGTACTGTTCGTCCCGAACATTAGCCACTTATATTAAACCAATAACAATTAACAATAACTTAATTAAATGTACAGCATTTACAAACACAGAAA
>NW_013666129.1:259616-287698 GCF_000517525.1 Limulus polyphemus
CCATTGTGCCCAATAGTTTTTTGTCACAAGGCTTAGACTAGACACCTTCTCCCAAGCAAGGCTCAAAACACTTGCTTTAAGAAAATCAATCATTGGCTTCAAATCTTGGTCTTTCTCCTGTTCTGCTTTGATATCGTTAAAGAAACTTTACCGATACAAGTCCTTTTCTGAATATAACTTCTTTCTGAATACAACTTTGCGATACACTTAATTTCAACAGTCGCTCTATAACAAACGCTATAATTCACAACGAACTTCTCTCGTGCTCAACAACATTCTTACTCATTACCTCACGTTGGTTCTTGGCCGGTCTTATATATATACAAGACTACCCCAATCTAGTAGACTCCCGACATTTCATGAAGGTTCGAGATGGAAGTGGCGTGATACGAGCGTCACGTGACCTGCGTTGTTGTAACAATATGTTATTTCAAGAATTCGTGATTTATAATATAGGCCTACAGACTCGACTGATGTAGAAATAAAACTCTCAATAAGTACACTCAACTGACAATTTACACAATGACATAACTGACAACTTTTTGAATCGATACAACTCACTTCTTATCGCTAGTACTTTTAACTTCTAAATGGAACATTTCGAAAATAACGCCTTCAAAATACCCAGACTTTCGCTCTGATATTTAGACGATAGTCCACACATTACAAACAAGATTCCAGAACCTATGAACCACGAGAAAACTTATTTCCACGTTTGTCATTATGTTTTCAAACATACACTGATCAGTTATTTATTACACATAAGAAGTCTAGAGCAATGGTTTCCAATCACTGGTCTCCGGACACCTGGGGTCCGCGAAGGTAACACCATCTCATCAAATAAGTAGGTTTTTAATATTGCTGTTTTTTTAATTGCACACTCAGTTATATATGTGTTTTATTTAGTAGTGAAAAATGGGAAAATGAGTTAATTGTTAGTTAATAAAAACAGTTTGTTAGGTAGACGGAATGTTTGAAAAACATGGGGTTCGTGAGGGAAAATAATAATAATAAAAGGGGTCCTTGTTGGTGAAAAGGTTGGGAACCGCTGGTCTAGAGTGATGCTAACTAACACAACTGTACACCTTTACTGGTGTGTTTGTTTTATATATGTCGCCAACAATGTTTGCTAAGTGTTCTGTGAATAACGTTATTTACGAATACAAATGCTAGGATTTTACATCAAGCTACAAAGGTGGAACAGGAAGAAAATTCAGGCGACACATAAACGAACACACTCATCCGCTTTTTCATATCTTGCAACATAAACATGACTCTGATCACAACATATCCTCTTATTAATTTCACATATATTTTAAGGAAGTCCTCTATTAACACGTCTTCCACTTTTTAACTTGACCAAATTTGATACAAAGCTCCTGTGTCCAAAACTTCCCTCTCAAAAAACCGTTTATTTCCGTTCTCAATTTTCTAATTCCCAACCGAAAAGTTTACATGGTTCCGTGGTAATCTCCTGATGATAGCGGTGTAAAATATGAACGAAATATGTAGAGTTGTCCAAAACTTCCCTCTCAAAAAACCGTTTATTTCCGTTCTCAATTTTCTAATTCCCAGCCGAAAAGTTTACATGGTTCCGTGGTAATCTCCTGATGATAGAATATGAACGAAATATGTAGAGTTGTCCAAAACTCCCGCTGCCGTTTTAATAAATTAGTGTACACTCTTTTAATGTTGTGATGTTTAATTCTTTATATAAAATTGTATACCAGTTTTGGCACAACTTAAATTATCTTGTTAGCCTTTACTTATCACACAGTTAAAAACTAACTTTAGACACAGCTTTAATTTTATAAAAATAAATTGTCATGTATATAAATAACCAATGCAGGCTAGTATTTCAGAAAATGTTAAGTCGTTTTTTCTATTTTAATGATTCCTGAGTAACTCCAAACAGTACTGATTTATGGATTTAGCCGAAATATAAATCAAAAACCTTTGTTAATTACCAAATAATGATCTGAGACCTGAAACCAGAGCTGATGACAACTTGAATGGCGAATTAGGAAGATATTAAGACTGCACACTCGAGCTCCCAAGTATTTGTCGCCCTAGGCAGCTGTTTGTTTTCAGTTAAGTTGACATGCAATCCAGCTTTTTCTATGTAAAGATTCCAACAGAAGCAATGTTTTCTGTTATTACATACAGCAAATCTAAAGCTAAAAAAACAACTATGTTCCACACGATTCGGATGATTCATTGTGAAGTTTTTTATTTTGTTTTGTACTTTTGTATCATGATTAAGCGATTACTTCAAGTTAATGCCAACTCTGATGATTTCCGGTTAAACAAGATCAGCGCAGTTACTTTCGGGAAAATTGATAACGTTAGAGGACTCCGGTACTCAGATTGGTAATGATAACCCAGAGTCTGACACTACACGTTAGTGGACTTCAATATACAGACTGGTAATGATAACCCAGAGTCTGACACTACATATTAGTAGACTCCAATACTCAGATTGATCATGAAAACCCAGAGTCTGACTCGTTCTAACGGTGAACTTATGACTTTCCTGGTCTACTTGACACAAAAGATTAGAAGATTAATGAAATAATCATGGAAACTACTTCACTTCTAACCAGGTGACGTATGACAACACATTCACCAGTTACATTACTAACAAAATGATTCCCTCTTTGGGAAGAAGAACTTTGTTGATTATTTTGTTAGCTGTAAGTATTGTGAAATGCAATATGCGGGCGAAATTAATGGCCTCAGAACTTCTACTGAAAGTAAACATTTCAGTTCTCTATATAAACGCTTTAACTCCATAACACGCTTTGAATAGTCTTATACAACGTAATGAATATGTATGAAGAATTAAGAAAGTACACATTAACCTTTCCATCCTCGGAATTATCCTGGCAATTTGAAATGGTAGCCCACAGTATAAACTACTTTACTACTCGTGCATAAAATGTTGTATTTGTATTGAACGTATTAGCAATACAGAGCTGTCTGCGCTGTATCCGCCGCGGGGAACAAACCACTAATTCAAGCATTATAACCCCTGACACTTACCGTGGAATTTAGTTTGACAAAACATACATTCCAAATTCTAAACAATTATTTAAAAGACGAACAAACAGACAAACAAATTCTCAGTACAAATTATTATTTTTTATTTCAATGTACACAGCAGATATATCGTATTTTATTCGTATAAATGCAAACCTTTCCACAAATTATAAAAAAATAGCAAATCGTGGTTTTAAAATCTGCCAATAAATAAGAACAATAATTTGAAACATTAAAAATGTGCTTTTTCAATATATGCAATTTTTATAGCGCTGATCTCAAATTTATATATCGTCATAATTCTACTAAAAGATGGGTATAACAAGGACTTTCGAAAACGAGTAATATGAAAAACTAATATGGTATTTTAAGCTTTAAAAGTATACTTTCTATAGTTTCATCGTCCGTACAACAAAAATCACGTTTCTTCAAGCTCCGCCATCTGTTGACTTGTTATGTTACGATCTACTGATATCATACATGTAAATAATTTTTAAGATTCTAAATTTAATTCTGTCGTTGCATTGAGTTGCAGAATGATATTTTGTTTTCACTTAGAAAAAAAAAACAAACAACAACTCAAAATTTGAATATTGCGAACAGATAAATCTAATTAAACTTTAAATACAAACCAATATTTTTCTAAAGTCAAATATACATCAGGACAAAAAAAATCACTAGATAAAAATGCAGATTCTCACCTTGTGATACGTATTGAATTATCAACGTGGAACTCTTACTGGCACGAATATGTGTTCGTATACATTAGCAGTATGTAAGATAAATGTATAAGTAAAGGCAAGGATTATGTTTATGTGTATTCAGTGCCCCTTTATAATTAATTAGAATTATCAAAATATTCGAGTTTAGAGATTATTACCTTCGCACCCACATCGTGCATTAACTTGTTGTATATAGTAAAAACAACAGCAACAACAAAGAAAACACATATCTTCGCCTTTAATAAATTATATTAAACAATGTATCTTAAAGACTGCAATACACTTGGGGTTGTCCAAACAAAGCCTTTTATACTGTTAATTGGCTAACATTTTGTATACTACTCTACATAATGTAATTTTAATTTTTGATGGAAAAGTCGTACTTTGTTAAACATTATTCACATAATCAACTAATTTTATGATTAGTATTTTTGGTTAGGTACAATCAATCTGTACAAAACTAGTTTAGCTACGATTAATTTATGACTGAAAACATTATTAAACGTAGCTATTAGATGTTTATTACAAGCCATGAAAGAGTTTTATATATTAGATGTTTATTAGAAGCCACGTTAGAGTTATAAGTATTAGATGTTTATTAGAAGCCACGTTAGAGTTATGAGTATTAGATGTTTATTAGAAGCCACGAAAGAGGTTTAGCTATTAGATGTTAATTAGAAGCCACGTAAGAGGTTTAGCTATTAGATGTTTATTAGAAGCCACGTTAGAGTTATAAGTATTAGATGTTTATTAGAAGCCACGAAAGAGGTTTAGCTATTAGATGTTTATTAGAAGCCACGTAAGAGGTTTAGCTATTAGATGTTTATTAGAAGCCACGAAAGAGGTTTAGCTATTAAATGTTTATTAGAAGCCACGTAAGAGGTTTAGCTATTAGATGTTTATTAGAAACCACGTAAGAGTTTTAGCTATTAGATGTTTATTAGAAACCACGTAAGAGTTTCAGCTATTAAATGTTTATTAGAAGCCACGTAAGAGGTTTAGCTATTAGATGTTTATTAGAAACCACGTAAGAGTTTTAGCTATTAGATGTTTATTAGAAGCCACGTAAGAGGTTTAGCTATTAGATGTTAATTAGAAGCCACGTAAGAGGTTTAGCTATTAGAAGTCACATAAGAAGTTTATTTTTGTTTACTCAATAGTCAACCTCAATATTTGCATGCAATTTCAAAATTAAAAAACAACAGTAAAAGTAATCTAAATATCCTATAAGTTAAGCATTTAACCAGCTTTAAAATACTACGAAAAAGTAAAGCACAAGAGACTTAATTTTCTTGTTTTTAATTATCACGGCTTTCAGAACAACGTAAGGACTTGAAAGGTTGAGCTATATTTTCTATTCATAATATAAACAGTTCCCAAATGTTATCTCTGCTGCATCAATTCCATTAAATAGTTTATAGCTCTCGTTATAAACAAAGCTTCTGGAAGTAGATGTATCTTTAAAAGATTGACAAAAACAAATTAAAGTATCCGATTTTACCTTGTGTTAGATTTAATAAATTGCTACGATTCTTTCATGTTGACAGATTTTATAAGATATTCGAATGTTTTTTATTTGTTTTGCTTTTTACAGTACAGGTTTTAAGCCTTTTATTTTTTGTCTGGATATAACCAACTAGTCCCATTGTGTTAAGTTTTGTGAATAAATCAAGAGATTGTGTAACTTATAAAAATGAAATGAGTTAAGTGTAAATAATTAGAAAAAACTTGAAATATATTTGTTCGTTTTTTATATATACATTTCTTCTATTTCTGACTTTTTTATACATAGCTTAGAATGTTAAAATAATTTTGAGCTCCGAAAAAACGAAAAAATAAAGTGTCACGATCAAAGAAGTTTTTAAAAATTGGAATGCTATATTTCGCAACATTTGTTTAACGGTAACAATAATTACGAAAGGTTTAAGAAAACACATATTGTAAGATGGTGAACCACAAACAAAACAATCCGTCAAACTCTTCTACAGACAAATTTAAAAGCAAAATGAAACACAGTAAGGTAACATTTGAAACTCAAGATGTCTTAATATGTTTATTAAATAGCTTTACTTAAAATATATTTCAGAAGAACATTTTATCTTCCTGATAATCTAATGTCATGCAAAGAGAATGATTCTTTAAGGCAGTTTTATTGTGAGGGCAACATTTCATAAGAAGTGGCATAATAATTTTAGAACATCTCAGTTGAGATTCGAATTCACATCAAAGAGCCTTTGTCAACAGTACAGAACCCTCTGGTGGAAGCTGAGGTGATGAGCAGTCTTCTCGATCCCCCTCATCCATCCAGGGATGGAGCGTACCTTCCTTCCCATGAGTACTTCCTGTTAGAGACATTTGGCTTTCATAAGCTCGTCTGCTCAAAACGATTTCTATTCGATCTCCCGCTGCAGCTATCAAAGGAACAGCTAGGCAACAGTCAAAGTCACTAGTATCGGTGTTGTTCACCTAAAAATGAAATCATTTAGACAAAAGTTTGCAAAAGAAAACAAAAGTAAAAAACTATCAGGAGCAAAAAAATATGCAGAAAAATAACAAATAATCACTAACTCAAATCATAAATTTAAAAAAGTGTAGTGGTTGGAAAACACAAGTCAATATAAAAGTCTAAAATATATAAAATATAAGGGGAGCAGATTAAAATGATTTTTAATATAAAAATGGCAAATAACTCTAAAAAATAAATAAAAACAGAAAATATACAAAAGCTTTCAAACGTTAAGGAGTTCTTTGTTTATTTCTCCATTTGTAATGGTTTCACGTTTTCGTAACTTATTTGATTTTTTCCTCTTTTTATAGAAATCACCAGTAGTTTCTTACATTCATTTCTTACTAAAGTTTTAAATGACACAACTGTTTCTGAAACATGTCCATGTTCCCCTAATTACAACTCATTTGTATATTTTAATATTTTCATTTACATGTTATATTTTATTTGCTATAGAGAGCTTTCGGCATGACGCAATAATGATGCGTGAGGCTTAAACATTTCCTGGGTGTCTAGATTTTACGTGATGTTTCCAAGTTTTATGAGATTTGGGGAAACAAATGTTGTTTAAAAATACGAGAATAGGTGAATGGGTTAATCAGTTAGCCAGTTTTTAGTTTACGTCGTATATACGAGAAAAAAATTAATAAGCAAGTGACTGTTAAGTTCTAGTTATGAGTTAGGCTTATCGTTGATTATTATCAAACCGTGTAAGTTACAAAACTTTCAGTTGAAAAAAATAAATCGCTTTATTATTCGTTAAGTGACCTGGACTTTGATTATTTATACCGAATAATACAAAAAAAACGCCAAAACAGAAATAGTTACAACAATATAATTAGAATAAAAGAACAAAGGAATGAAAAAGATTATATATATTAAGAAATTCTGATAGTATTATGTATGATATGTAGCATCATATCTTTGCACTGAGATTTGTAAAACAATTTTCTGTAAGGAGACAAATGTGGTTTTTCCAACATCAAGAAAGGTCACAATTATTCAAACTTGTGAAATGAATCCATGTAGCATTGAGTCTAAAACTAGGATGTAGCTACAGTGCAACGCAAAAAAAGATTAGTGCATTAAGTCATTAAAATGAATTCATGTAGCATGGAGCCTAAAACTAGAATGTAGTCACAGTGAAATGTAAGAAAACTAGTACATTAAATTATTGGAATGGATCCATGTAGCATTGAATCTGAAATTGGGATGTATTCAGTGCAATGAAAGAGAATTAGTGCATTAAATCATTAGAATGAATCCATTTAGCATTGTGCCTAAAACGTGGACGTAGTCATAGTGGAACGCAAGAAAATTAATACAGTAAATTATTGTAATGTTTCCATGTAGCAGTAAGTCTAAAATATGGATGTATTCAGTGCAATGCAAGAAAATTAATGCATTACATCATTAATTCATATAGCATTGAGTCTAAAACTGGGGTGCAATGAAAGAGAATTAGCGCATTAAATTATTGGAATGAATACAGGTAGTTTTGAGCCTAAAACTGGGATGCAGTTTGGTGCAACGCAAGAAAATTAGTACATTAAATGATTTAATTTTGCTTGTAATAGCATTACTTAAAGAGCAGGTTCTTATTTCAACTCACACACGTGTACAATGACATCTATAGAGCGTGTTTACTGGCAATAGTAAAATCAGTTCCCAGACTGATTAAGTAACGTGAACTGATTTTTCTGTTATTACATAATATTACTAAAGTGTAATATTCCAAGTCACAACTCTGTGGCTTAAGACTGTGGTATTAATACACGGTTAAACTTTTTCACTGTTAAACAACATTAAATCTGTTTTAAATGTTTCACAAAGAAAATAATAATGGTGAAAAACGTGCTACTCCCAGTGGAAAGTTCTTATTTTTGGAAAATACGTTCCTTACTAAGATATTTGCTCAAAGTTGTGTTTCCAAAAATCATAAGTCAAATGTTAAGCAGACAGGAAAACGGACGTATAAATAAGGTATTTTTTATGTAAAAAAGGCAAGAAATCTAGTTTTATAATTTGATTAGGTACTACTCCTTTTGAGATTTTGATAGTTCTTAATTCTATATATATTTGTACTGGACGTAGTCTATTGGTCAGCGTGTCGGGTTATAGATCGAAAGGTCCAGCGTCTGACACATAATGTCGCTTAAAATTCTACATTTTCAACTGTGGACGCTTTATAGAAGTGAGAGTCAGTTTCGTTATGCGATTCAAAGGGCGTTAGATGCTACTGTGTGACTGATTTCCCTGGTTAGAAGTTAAACTTGGAGGCGCTGTATCATAAGGTGGTTTCTGGCTTGGCCTTTTAGCCCCTGTGCTTATAAGATGTTGTTCAGAAAGAAAATTCCTAATCACACACGTTATTAAACATAACGCGCAGTAATTAAAAAAATAAAACCCATGTAGAAAAGATGGCGTAACATTCAAAACAGTAATAATTCATTTCCAATAATACAAACATTTCATAAGATGAACTTCCACTAACATTAATTTTTGACGTTGTTGGAGTTTTGGTTCTGATATTAGCAGGTCCTGCTGGGTGTATTTTACCGGTAGTATCCTAACCAATAGTTTTAAAATACCACTGATATTAGCAGGTCCTGCTGGGTGTATTTTACCTGTAGTATCCTAACCAATAGTTTTAAAATACCACTGATATTAGCAAGTCCTATTGGTTGTATTTCACCTGTAGTATCCTAACCAATAGTTTTAAAATACCACTGATATTAGCAAGTCCTGCTGGGTTTATTTTACCTGTAGTATCCTAACCGATAGTTTTAAAATTAGCAGGTCCTGCTGGGTGTATCTTACCTGTAATATTGTAACTGACAGTTTCAAAATACCACTGATATTAGCAGGTCCTGCTGGCCATATCTTACCTGTACTATCCTGTCTAATAGTTTTAAAATACTACTGATATCAGCCAGTCTTGCTTGCCGTATCTTACTTGTAGTATTCTATCTAATGGTTTCAAAATACCAATGATACAGCCGATCTTGCTGGGCGTATCTTACCTGTAGTATCCTGTCTAATGGTTTCAAAATACCACTTATGCTTGCAGGTCCTGCTGGGCGTATCCTATTGACATAAACTCCCCTTTCGTAGCGTCCATCAGAAACACTAAAACCAAAGTCTTCATACACTTGATCTTTAAATAGTGTTACCTTGTGGATTTCAATTGGCACAGGAAGAACTAAGGAGCTTTGATAAGAGACAACATTATCATCTACACAGTTTTGTCCTTTTTCCCTGATTCTTCTGGAAGCAATGTGTGGCAAAGTGCTACATCTCTGTACATCGTCTTCTGATTGTCCTGGAATAACTAGCTCTGGCTGGCTAACGGATACACAGATATTTTCCACAGACACTGTTTGTGACCCTGAGAGAAACATGTTTTCACAAGATGACTGCAGTTTACCACAAAACTGAGACTGTTGACTAGCCAGATGGCCAGGATCACTTCCCACAACACTTTGATCTCTTCCCAATAATTCTGATTGGCTACTTGGATTAAGGTCTTCTATGGTTTCTGACCAATCAGTCCTTTTCCCACCAGAATGGCTGCTACCGCAATTTCGGCAGTTGTGGTTATTATAGGCTTGAAGTTCCCAACCTTCATCTTCCCATTCCCTTTGTTTAAGTTTGTCACCTGTTCCACAATGCTCAGGATCATAATCGGAGCTCTGTTTAATAGATGACTCTACAAAAGAAATGAAATATCCAAAAATGATAAATAAAACAAAATCAAACAATCATATTTTCTGGGGTGTTTATCTAAGACACTACAATGGCAATGACAATGGATTAATTTGAACACAATTTTTTAAATGTTATGACGCAGCACATTTTATCCTTGTCTATGGTTTTATTCCCAGGATTTTATACATGAAAATGAAATATAAGGAGATTGAATCAGATTCAATTAAAATGTGTCGATTGTAGGAATTATTCCCCCAGTAACTCAGATGTACACTTAAAGGCTTATAAGGTTAAAATTCGGAATTTGATTCCTGCGTTGGGCACAGCGCAGATAGCCCATTGTGCAGCTTTTTGCTTAAGACAAACATCAAAGTAAAAGCTACAAAGTTTTATATAGATTGAGTAATACAGTGTATATAACAAATAAAAAGCAATGAAAGGTTTCCATATAAATTTAACATAAAAATTGTCTTTATTTTATTTTATTTATTTCTCCCTTGAATTAGTGGGGAACTCTAGCATTAAAAATCATAATGACAAATAACTGAGAATAAAACAAAATCAAACAAACATTAAAGAACTCACTCTTTTAATTTCATGTTAAGGTGATACGGGTAATTTAATACATAAAAGATATACATATTAGAACATATAATATATATATAGTATTTTGCAATTCACACACCAGGATCATATATGTTGTGAAATTAACAACTTGTATCCTTCACTTGAAACCAAAACCACCACACCTGTGACTGTGCTGTAACATTCCTGGTTTTCATAGTTGTATCCTGCTCTGTTGATAGAAATCTCCAGACCTGAACTACCCCACGATTCAACAGCGCTGTCCACACTTGGAAGAGTCTTGCTTACAATGTTTATGTAAGCGTCCCTTTCTTGGGTTTGCTGCGATTTTTTTTAAAACTTTGCATTATTCGGCTAAATTATTAAATTTTAAAAGAATTTTCTCTAAACATAAAGAAACATCAAAACAAGTAAGTCTAGCAAAACATTTAAACAAAACGACAAACGTTACTTTTAATTGTCAGACATATTGGGAGTTAATTAGAAACAATTTCTCAGAATTATAGAACATTTCACATTTCCCTTTATAATTTCATAATTTGTATTGTTGTGAAGTATGTTTTAATAATTCAATTTAGAGGTTTTGTTGGTTAGAGGGAGTTTTGGCATGACGAACAGATAATGGTACGCCTAGAAATTTCCTTATCGTCTAGATTTGACGTGATGTTCGAATTTTCTAGAATTGGGTGGATAAAAATGTAATGATAGAAAAGCACCAGTTCTTTCGTTAAGTGGACTTGCTTTACATTGTTTTAATGAAATATTCAGCTACCCAGAAGGTCAGCGGTAAGTTTAAGGATTTTCAATGCTCTGGGGTTCGAGTCTTTGCAATAGGCAGAGTGAAGGTAGACCACTAAGTATCTTTACACTAAAAAAAACCCAACAACAACCGAAAAATCAAGAAGAGCCTATCTAACGACAGAAACCGTTACAACAGTATACGTATAACCTAATGGTCATTTATATCTAGAAATAAAGCAAGAAACAGAAGCAAAGACTGTCCAGTGTCATACCGACATATATATAAGAAAATATTAAAAAGTCCAAAAACTTTTCTGGATCAACAGAAATCTTACCTCTTCCCTTTCTATCTTGCTCTCCTCTTCTCCTAAAAAGTAACAAATATTCATTTTCACCATAACCCGTGTGTAGGTTCATATTTATAGAAAATCTGTCAAGTCGAAGTTATGATGTTACAATATAACATCATTCGTGTAAGGGTATTGTATTAAACAAAAAATAAATAGTTAAACATATAGAAGTAGTTACGTAAGTCAACTTGAGTTTTTCTGAAAGAGAAGTAATACGTGTATTTTTAAACAGTTTGGATGCTTAAATAGGTACGTTATTATTCACCAAAGTTATGAAAATAAGCATACACTTGTTAACCATCAAGATAATAGATGCTTTAATATAACTTGAAACTCGTGACATGAGAAAAAATGAAAACATTTATACGACGTAAAGTTTCAATAACGGAGTCCTAACCCTGCATAAGTAAAAAATTAATAGAGTTTTTGTTAATACTAGAGACGCTATTTATTATTAACCATAAACAGTATTCTATACACTCATTTGATTTATCCTATACACTCATTTGATTCATTATATATACTCATTTGATTTATCCTATACACTCATTCGTTTCATTGTATATACTCATTTGATTCATTATATATACTCATTTTATTCATTATATACTCATTTGATTCATCATATATACTCATTTTATTCATTATATACTCATTCGTTTCATTGTATACTCATTCGTTTCATTGTATATACTCATTTGATTTATCCTATACACTCATTTGATTCATTATATACACTAATTTGATTCATTATGTACACTAATTTGATTCATCCTATACACTCATTCGTTTCATTGTATATACTCATTTGATTCATTATATATACTCATTCGTTTCATTGTATATACTCATTCGTTTCATTGTATATACTCATTCGTTTCATTGTATATACTCATTTAATTCATCCTATACACTCATTCGTTTCATTGTATATACTCATTTGATGTATCTTATACACTCATTTAATTCATTATATACACTAATTTGATTCATCTATACACTCATTTGATTCATCCTATACACTCATTTGATTCATCTTATACACTCATTTGATTCATCTTATACACTCTTTTGATATAAAGTTCACAAAGGACTAATCAAGAGGAATGCGAAGGAAAGTATCTGCAGTTAAATGTTGTTTTATTCACTTTTGTTGGGCCAAAAATGATTCGTTGCATCACCAGCTTAGATGTTTTTTGTTTTACACACCTGTGTTAATTTAATATAGTTTCAGAATTCGCTGCCTTATTACACTATAGGAATAATACATACTATTCTACGTTGTTACCTATCAATAATATGTGAAAACTTACCAAACTATAGAACTTAGAAATATTATCCATCTAATAACAACACTGATTTATAATAACGTCCAATGACTTACGATTCTGAGATGGAGTTTTGGATATTTTTAGAGTAACTACATCTCCAGAGTTCTGTAGCATCAGAATAGCCTCACTCAAAGGTTTTCCTCTTAGACTTTGGCCGTTGATAGCTAGGAGTCGATCTCCCACGTGGATAGCTCCGGTTCTGTTGAATATAGCGTATATATTCAATTCAATAAATTATGCATTACGATTTTCTTATAGGAAAATCCCGAGTTTTAAGTAATCATTCTTTCTTATTTTAAGGTATATCTTAACTTAAGCTTTGTCTTTGGCGTCACGGTAAATTAGAAAACGATTTAATGTTGTTTTTATGTTTATGTTTGTTTGTAATTAAGCACAAAGCTACACTATGGGTTATCTGTGCTCTGTCCACCACGGGTATCAAAACCCGGTTTCTAGCGTTGTATGGCAACACAGATACCTCTGTGCCACTGGGGGGCTTTTTTTCTATGTTACAAAGACTTTATAAATATTAGTAACTTAATATTATTCCATCAATGTTAACTAATGAAGTAAACCCAATCTTCATTTTAATTATCATATTTAATCATTCAATACGATTATTCTTTGAATTTTCATCCTTTTGGAAAATGAATTGGCCATATATCTATTTATTAAAGCTGAAAATGATTTCGGAAGATTTTATTTTGTTTAACATGCCTGGCAATCCAACATTAAAATGTCAGACATCTTTCCAGTTCCTTGCGCTGAAGCTCAAGTTAGTGCAAACTTTATCTGAATACGGAATTTCACAAATGAGACATTTTGGAAAGAGATTAACAAAATATTAATCGAATCTGTCGTTAACATCATTAGACCAATGTAACAACAGAAAAATAAACTTTCGAGTATCTTACTAAAACATAAAAAATAATACTATACTATTTCTACAGCCAAAAAATAAAAACTTAATATATTTCATTTCATTAATATATTAGGGACAGTTGAAATAACAATATAAATTAATAAATACCTGATAATATTACCAGCCAGTAAGGATTCAGAACCATTACGGGAGACATATACATTACGTGATGCTCAAATTAACCAGTAAAAAGTCAGAACCATTACGGAAAACATATAAATCATGTGATGCTCAAATTAGCCAGTAAGAAGTCAGAACCGTTACCGGAGACATTTACGTCACGTAATGCTCAAATAGGCCAATAAGAAATCAAAATCATTTCGTGACAGGAATAATATTAACATACAGTTGTATTGATACCACACAGATATACGTATGATAATTAACTTTGAATAATGGATAAAATACATGAAAGTATTTAATGCAAATGAGTAAGGATGTGTATATCAAAATACGAAACGATAAATACATATTGTCTAAATCATTCCCTTTAACCTTCATGGTATACACTTGTTTTATACTGTTTGACTACCGGTGAGGCTCACATATTGCATCATGTTAACTTTAACCTTCATGAAATATGTGAGCCTCACCGGTAGTCAAACAGTATAAAACAAGTGTATATCATGAAGGTTAAAGTTAACATGATGCAATATGTGAGCCTCACCGGTAGTCAAACAGTATAAAACAAGTGTATAGCATCATGTTAACAATTCTTCTTTCTGCAACAACACTCTCTGTATAGAAGTCACCAAAAATGTTGAAATTTCTTATTTTCTGTTCAAATACGTAAGAGGATCCCAGCTCTGACTTGTGGGATTTACTACCATATCGATGGTATCTTGTTTATTGTGTGTGGATGTGACTCATGTGTTATTAGTGACTCTATAGCAAGTAAGTCTTGGCCCATAAACTTTTCGGTTCAAAAATAGTTTAGAAAAATGTGTCTCAAAAAGCCAATTTTAAGGTGAATATCTGATTAAAATCACGCTAGATTTCATCTTCAGGATAAATGCGACAGACACATCAAAGGTAAACATCGTTATTGTATTTTCTCCATATAAGTGATTGAAGCAAGGCATAATCATTCCTAACACGTGGAAGTAAAATTTATTATGTATCTTGATTCATACAAATACGTAGATTGTGGTTCATTAGAAAAAATTGAAATCTCTTGGCACGTAATAGGAACTAAAACAAAAACGATCAGTGATTTTGAGGAAAATGTACTAGAAGTTAGCAAAAATAGTTTAATTAGAGAAATACAGAAATTAATGTCGAAGCTTACTTCACAACCAATGCTTCTCTTGTTAGCCCCGAGATGACAGAGAAAAATGTCTTAACTTGCTTATCAACCAATCGTTTACCTGTTAGTTTCGAGATGAGAAAGAAAAATGCTTTAACTTACTTCTCAGCCAATCCATCACTTGTTAGCCCCGAGATGACAGAGAAAAACGTCTTAACTTGCTTATCAACCAATCGTTTACCTGTTAGTTTCGAGATGAGAAAGAAAAAATGCTTTAACTTACTTCTCAGCCAATCCATCACTTGTTAGCCCCGAGATGACAATGGGTTCGAAAGGCTCTTCCGTTCCTGAGATAGTTATGCCTAGTGGTCCTCCGTGACGCACTAATTCCACAGTATACACAACACTTCCTGATGCATCTGGTTCTTCTGAAAAAAACACATGGAAGGATCGTTCGGTAAAATTGGGAAGAGAAGTATCTGGTTATAATAGTAAAACATGAAATAATTGAACACACCTATCGAAGAGAAATAATTTATTTGGTTCTTCTGATAACAAGAGGTGATTTTTAAATAATACTTTTCTAGTTAGGCTTAAGCAGTGAAACAAATTAACACGTCAAGGCACTTGAAGTACAATTATTTGTTTTATAAAGTAAAAAAGTTCGTTATTTTATTAATGCAATGGCTTTCAACCAAAATATTCTTTGCTCTTAAAACCAAATGTAGAATAAGTAAACTTTAGTGATAGATGCAACAAGATACTGACTTATTGAGTGCCAGATGCAACGAAATGCTGACATCTTGAATAACAGATGCAACAAGATACTGACTTATTGAGTGCCAGTTGCAACGAAATGCTGACATCTTGAATAACAGATGCAACAAGATACTGACTTATTGAGTGCCAGTTGCAACGAAATGCTGACATCTTGAATAACAGATGCAACAGGATACTGACATCTTGAGTGACAGATGCAACAGATAATGTCGCCTTGTGTGACAAGATGCAACAAAATATCGACCTCTTGACAAAGAGGGTTATCTATAGTCAGCTGTTTGATTCTTAATGTAACTTTTATTGTTCGTAATAGTTTTGACACTTCTTTAAGTAGAACATTATTAAACTCAGATTTTTTTAGATATAATAGAACGAATAATCTTTAGAAATGTTACATAACCTGATCTTTACCGTCCCTCTACTGAAACGTAGAATCAGTGATAAAATAAATCTGCATAAAGTCATAATCTATAATTGCTGAATAATGTGAGCATATTATTTTTCTGACCTAATAATACCCTAATTAATTTTATCATTCCCTACATATCAATAGCATATTGTACATAAACCATTAACTAGAAACTAGTCAAATCTTCCCTTGAAACTAGTCAATCTTGTCTAGAAAATAGTCAATACCCCATAAAAATTAGTCAAGCTTCCCTTGAAACTAACGAAATTTTCCTTAGGAACTAGTCAACCTTTCCTAGACACTAGTCAATACCTCATAGAAACTAGTCCATCTTCACTAGAAACTAGTTAATTTCCCCTCGAAACTAGTCACTCTTCCCTAGGAACTAGTCAATCTCCCCTTCATTTCAACATACACTAGGTGTTATACAAAGATTATTTATATCCATTGTTAATCAATAGAGAATATATTTCGTACATATAAAATAGTCATGATTTTCGTATGTCTTATCTTTCCTGATGACTTATAAAAGTATATATATATATATGATTGAAATTCTTCACACCACACGCAGTGTTCATCTGTATTATTTTCATGCGAATTGTTCATACTAACTAACATAGTCTTCTTACGTACTAACACATACATTTGATTCTTAAATTACATAGCACAAACATATAAATAATATTTTATTAAAACCACTCTCCAGATATCTTACCAGAAAAGGTTTCGTCTTTACGGATTCTTAGTTTGACAACCTGATCACAAGCTTTCATGATTTCAGAAGCATCATCCAGAGTGCAGTTATCCATCCTCACTGAGTCTATGGCCAGCAGTTTGTCTCCTGGCTGAAGAGTCCCTGTTCGATGGGCCACACTTCCTTTCTTTATATCCGAGATTATCAGAGGTTCTCCTTGTTGTCGATTTTTTGGAGCTAAACAGCGTTAGAATATTCACAGATCACTAATCCACAAACAAATACCATTTAAAATTTTTCATATGATTTAAAACGTCAATATAATATTAATCTACATGTTTCCCTTAATTAACTTTAAAAAAAAAGAAGAGTTTTTTTTAAATTTCGATATCCATTACGAACATTCACAGTAATGTGGATAACAAATGTCAAAATTAATTAAGTAAGGTGAAAAATTCTCTATTTTAATTTTATTATTCACACCACTTTTGCCCCCCAGTGGCACAACGGTATGTCTGCGGACTTAAAACACTAGAATCCGGGTTTCGATACCCGTGGTGGGCAGAGCACAGATAGCCCTTGTGTAGCTTTGTGCATAATTAAAAACAAAAGAAAAACAAACAAACACACCTCTTTTAAATAAATTACAAGCGTTTAGATATGTTGCTACTCTAAAAGTTCCACAAGCCATGCGTCGTTTGATTGAAAAGAAATTTTCTAAGAATGTTATTATTTTGAAAATTCTAGGACACGTCTGTGAGCTATGCACTATAATTTTGCTTTCTTGGATGTACATGTAAAATACCCTGTAATTCTGCTTTTTTGGATACATCTATAAGATATGCACTGTAATTTTGCTTTCTAAGATACATCTGTAAGATACATAGTGTAATTTTGCTGCATCGTCGACTTTTATTTTGGACCTAAAACTTTGCTTCACCCACCTGTGATCATTATCCCCAAGCCGCCTCCTGACTTAGCTAGTTTTACCGTGAATGTTCCACTGCTGGGTACTACAGCTTCGGCTACATCAAACTCAATATCCAAGGTGATCCTTGGGCGAGAACGCTGGAGTAATTTGGTGACTTCTTCCACAGTTCGACCTTGAGTGGAGAGACCATTAACTGCCAGCACTCGATCTCCAACGTGTAGGACTCCAGTCCTGGAACAGTAGCAAGAATTCAAGTCTTATCTATCCAAGATAACTGTTACTTGTACTTAGAGCACATGAATCGATGCCATTAAAAAACTACACATCAACATAAACAACAGCCTACGTTAATATTAGGGCAGCGCCCCAAATACCGTTTTGTTCTGCGTGTATATAAAGTTCATCTTTTGAGCCATGATACTAGAAGTATGTATTTAATTCATATATCCTTTTACCATTCAATAAAAGTTCTGAAAAGTTAGCTAGTGTTCATCAAACTGTCCTATCGAAAATAGACATTGGTTTTATTGAGTTTTTTATAAGAGCAAGTATATACCCTAGGATGCAGGTAAACTCGATTCTTTATCTCATTCCAGTTTTTTAATACAGTTTTGTTCCGATTGCTTAATGTCACACACACACACACACACACACATATATATATATACGTGTTAAAATATACATTTATAAAATAAAGTATACGGCACCTTTCAGCAGGGCCTCCAGGATCCATCCCCGTGATGATTGGTGAAGAAGATACCTCTCTTGTGTAAGACACTCCTTGCAGAGCAAACCCAAACCCACGGAGGTCAGCTTGAATCGTAACAGCGGTCGTTTCTGTATGGCTAAGTCGACCTGTAGGTGGCGCCCATCTCGTTAAACTCGACGATGCACATGCTTTGTAGAAACAAATACTTTTGACCGACACGAAGTGTTTGTATTCAAGCATTTGAAATGGACAGAAGATATAAAAAAGGAGCAAAACCTTTCAAACATAAACTTCAAGTACATCGGAAAATAGTTTTTGAAAAGGAGCAACGATCAAATCGTAAGCATGGTTTGGAGCCTATACCGTCCCCGTTTAATGATTAATTAGTTACTATTCATTTTATAACTAACTAACAGTTACACCATGTAATTATTTTATGATGCGTCTGTAAAAATAAAAGCGGTTAATTGATAATTAGATTTAGGTGATCGTATAGGCTATTAGCCATGGCAATGATTGATATCTGCTCGCCATAGTAAGTACTAAAATATCATATGTTGAATATTGTTGACTTTACAGTAAGTACTAAAATATTAAATGTTCAGTATTGTTGATATTACAGTAAATACTAAACTATCCAATGTTCAATATTGGTGACTTTACAATAAGTACTAAAATATCAAACATTTAGTATTGTTGTCTTTACCGTAAATACTAAATTATCCAATGTTCAATATTGTTGACTTTACAGTAAGTACTAAAATTAAAATGTTCAATATTGTTGACTTCACAGTAAATACTAAAGTATCCAATGTTCAATATTGTTTACCTTGCAGTAATTAATAAAATATTATATGTTCGGTATTGTTTATTGTTTACTTTAAAAGTAAGTCCTAATATATCCAATCTTCATTATTTAATTATAAAGTATTTTCTTAATTCCTTAAACAAAAATGTTTTTGGTCAGTTCATGCAAAAATAATAATAAAATAAGTACTTAATTTCACAACCAACAAAGACAATACTTATAAAAGAGATGCTCGAGTTCGTAACCTCTAAAAATGCTTTTTATATTTATTAATTTATGAAATACTTGATTTTACAATCAGTATTTCAAAAACAGTGAAGTTTTAACGATAAAAAGTAGTAATGATACCAAGAACACTGAAGACCTACTGGTAAAAAGTAGTAATGATTCCAATGAACACATACATAATACCCTAACGATAAACATTTATACTGGTTCCACGAATACTGAAGACCTATTAATAAAAAGTAGTAATGATTCCAATGAACACATAATACCTAATGATAAACATTTATATTGGTTCCACGAATACTGAAGACCTACAGATGATAGAAATAATAATTTTACAATCATTGCAGACCTAATGATTTTAGAACTGATAACTTATCGAATACTGATAAGCTCAAGATAAACATAATAAGGATTTCACGACGACTGAATGATAAATCAAGAAGCAGGTTTTACCATTAGACGATGGAACAGACTGCTGTAAATATCTTCCTTGGCTCAACTGTCGACCTAACCTTCCTTGTAGTGAAGGCTGAAGAAGAGGAAGTAGAGGTTTTCTGGACGAAATAGGTGAACGACTTCCAGTAGACGATAAACGATTATAGTTGAGCTTTGACCAAAACTGTCCTACACTTACCGGACCTGAAAAAGCTTAGATAGTAATAAATTTATAAATTTAATTTTAACTCTATTGGTCATATCGGGTATGCCTGCAAAAAGGAAAAAAGTACAATTTATAATAATACTTTAGGGTTTAATAAAACAAAATTTAATTAGAAAATGAACTATTATTCTAACATCTAATTACATCGTTTTTAACAAGAAGGAAAAGGTATTTATTTGCGGATGATATGAATTACATAATAATTCACTACATGTTTGAAAACAAAAGCTGTTCTTTACCTTTAAGAGGGTTGTGCTCTGGAACTTTGTGGCTGAGGATTTGACTAATAGGAAAAATTTCCAACTTAATGACTTCCTTAAGAGAAGCCTTAAGAAGTTGGGAAGCCTCAGCAACTGTCATCTGGTCAATTCTTGTTCCATCAATAGCCAGTATATGGTCCCCAGCATGAAGCGCCCCACACCTACATGATAATAAAAACAACGCCGAAGTTTATAACAGTAGCTGAAGCTGGGCATGTATATATAGCAGATAGGAACCGATAGCTAGAACCTATGGTTAAACTTAAGATCTATTAGCTGGTATATTTAGATGGTACAGTATCTATGACCAAAACTAAAAATCTATCAGCTATCATCAAGCCTATAGCTAGATAATACAGAATTCATGACCAAAGGTAAAGATCTATCAGCTGTCATCATACCTATAGCTAGGTGATACAGGATCCATGCCAAAAACTAAAGATCGTTCAGCTGCATACGACTTATAGCTAGATGTACAGAATCCATGATGATACAGGATCTATGGCCAAGACTAAAGATCTATCAGATGATACAGAATCCATGAGGAAGACTAAAGATATATTAGCTAGCATCAGACCTATAGCTAGATGATACAGAATACATGACCAAGACTAAATATCCATCAGATGATACATGATCCATGCCAAAGACTAAAGATCGTTCAGCTGCATCCGACTTATAGCTAGATGTACAGAATCCATGATGATACAGGATATATGGCCAAGACTAAAGATCTATCAGATGATACAGAATCCATGACCAAAACTAAAGATCTATTAGCTGACATCAGATCTATAGCTAGATGATACAGAATTCATGGCCAAGACTAAAGATCTATCATATGATACAGAATCCATGGCCAAAACTAGAGATCTATTAGCTGGCATCAGACCTATAGATAGATGATACAGAGTCCATGGCCAAGACTACAGATCTATCAGCTGGCATCAGATCTATGGTCACATGATACAGAATCCGTGGTTAAGACTGAGGATCTACCAGGTAGCACCAGTACATGTTCATATTACCAACTTTACTTGATTTAAGAACCTAGTAAAACTTTTAGCCAACTATGTGCGATAGCTTCTGTATAAAGATTCATAACTAGTAAAATGATATACCTTAACTAACGCATGGTTTGATTAGGTTTTAACTCTTCGATATAGTTCTCTGAGTCCTGGAAGGTTTATGTAAAGAGTAACAATATTTGTTACACGTCATAATGTTTTAAACAAACTCCACTTCTCTAAGACATATTTTAACTTTGAAAATCGGGCACATGAAAACACGTTTTATATATTATCACAAGAACTTCTCTGACGTCATTAAATTACAACTAGAAAATCGGTAACATCTTTCCCATTACTATGATAGTTTACAGCAATTATATTTTTATTAAATAGTAACACGAGAGAAGGGCATTCATTAAAAAAAAACTTTTTAACCACCATGTAACCAACCTTTCTGCTATACTTGCTTGTTTTATACTTTCAATGACAATAAGACTTTCTGGTCTATACATCTGAGTAAGCGTTATTCCTAGTTCTGTGCCTGGAGACTTGTCAATTTCCACCAAGAGAGGGCCAGAAGCATTACACACTGCGTCTGGTTAAAAACAAAATAATGTTTAATAAACAAGTTAATCTTTCAATAACATCTGTTTAGTAATATTAAACAGGACTACTAATAGTACCTGTTTAAAAATATTACAATTTCAAGAACTTGAGAATGAAAGAAAATTGTATAACAATATGTCAGCGACACTACACTAAAACTCTACATGAATAGAACATTGTATAACAATATGTCAGCGACACTACACTATAACTCTACATGAATATAAAATTGTATAACAATATGTCAACGACACTACACTATAACTCTACATGAATAGAAAATTCATACTAAATAGATTTTATTTCGTTAAACAAAATAGGAAACTTACTGCTTACATTTAAAATATTTTGACATTTATTGAGCAGGATAAGCCACTAGTTGCTACGTTTATCAATACAATTCTGTTTATTGAACAAGGAACTTGCGAACAACGCATGTTAAAAAACAACATTACATTCACTGAGCTGAATTAAACAACAATAAACAAACCCTAGCCAGATTAGATATTGACTCAGTTTAAAACTTTACTTATTATTGAACTTCAGTCATATTATGCGTATAATACAGTACTGCTTCCGCGTGTCATGGATAATTAAAGTTTATCCAACGGACATTAATTACATTTCATTGTAATCACTAGTTCCAGTTCCTGATCCACGTGACTTCTATAATACAGCAATCTCACCCTACACGTCAACCAATTATTTCAAGCTCGCGTGCCGTATGAGAAACTACAAAAGGAAGACCATTTGGCATTAATAAATGTACATACCCTTCAGGAGATGGCAAACTTCTGAAGCCACTCCATTACATGCAGTCCTTGGTAATTTTACTTTTACTGTTATACACACGTTAGGTATTCATACTGTTTTTGAACAACAACCAATACCACTTCAATAAACAACATCTGTACATTATATACCCAAACATCCACCTGAACAGTCCCTATTGATACATCATGGTAAAATAACTAACGTCTGTCAAACATCATACTCAGCAGTCCCTGTTCATACATCGTGGTAAACAACTACTGTCTATCATATAACTAAATATAAAACCTAGCAGTCCCAGTTAATAACTCATAGTAAACATCTATTGTCTATCATATAACTAAATATAAAACCTAGCAGTCCCAGTTAATACATCGTGGTAAAAATCTATTGTCTATCATATAACTAAATATAAAACCTAGCAGTTCCAGTTAATACATCGTGGTAAAAATCTATTGTCTATCATATAACCAATATAAAACTTAGCAGTCCCAGTTAATACATCATGGTATACTGTTTATCATATAGCCTACATTAGCCTTAACTTCCTGCTCATATGTAATGATGAATAACTACATATAGCTAGGCATCATAATAAAAAGGTATATAAATTAGGTCCCCAATCCTAATGCTACACCTGCAGTTGTAGATATGCATAAGTAGATAACTAGTTTCCTTAACTCATAGATACACTATATATATAACAATGTACAGTAATATATTAATCAGAATCTTGCGCTTAACAATACAGAAATACATAGTTTACTATGTTGTAGAATTATCTTACCCATAACGGATACGTCATACTCTACAGTAAACAAGACTTTCCCATCAAGTTTTTTCAGCGCTGCTAGCGCCTCCTGTAGGGTAGCATTTCCTAAGTTTATATTCTCAGCAGCCAATAAACGGTCTCCTGCTTTGATCGTTCCTTCTCTATTGAGCAGAATATAGCACTTAAATCACGGTATTTTATGCAAAACGTTATTCTATCCAATTGTACGTTATAACTATAATATATTGAAATGAAATACTCAAGTCCACTACTATTTATATACATACAGTTAAACATTATAACTATTATATACTTAAGTCAAATACTCAAAGTCCACTACTATTTATATACATACAGTTAAACATTATAACTATTATATACTTAAGTCAAATACTCAAAGTCCACTACTATTTATATACATACAGTTAAACATTATAACTATTATATACTTAAGTCAAATACGTCCACTACTATTTATATACATACAGTTAAACATTATAACTATTATATACTTAAGTCAAATACGTCCACTACTATTTATATACATACAGTTAAACATTATAACTATTATATACTTAAGTCAAATACGTCCACTACTATTTATATACATACACTTATACACTATAACTATTATATACTTAAGTCAAATACTCAAAGTCCACTACTATTTATATACATACAATTATACATTATAACTATTATATATTGAAGTGAAATACACACTGCTATTTTCATACGCTTGTCGATTTTTTATTCTTTATTCTCATATGTAATTTCAATGTAAATTTCAACAGATTTAATATATTTTTTCTATAGTATATGAATTTTCAATAATACTCTAAACTAACAGATGTGTTACAAAGTACTGACGTAATCCAAGTTACTAAAACTCAATCTTTTTTTATTTGTAAATAATATTCTGCTTGCAGCGGGTGTTCCCAGTGATTCAGCGGTAAATCTGCAATCTTACAACGCTAAAAATGGGCCGTGGTGGGCAGAGCATAGATAGTCCATTCTGTAGCCTTGTGCTTGGCAACCAAATCTTAAAGTAGGATCTTATAGTCGTGACATTTAGCGTGTTCAGTAAGTGGATTGTACAGCTGTTACAAGAAGACTGTTACAAGTTGTTTTTAATGAAGTGAAGAAGAATCTTGTTACAAACTGTCACATGATTCATATCAATGAGTTTGAATATTTATTTATATGGAAGACAAAATGTGACGTAGTTTTTTAACAAGAAATGAATAAAGTGTGGTTTATATTTACTTTAATGACGTAAACATTTGATCTTTTACTTCATTTGCAAGAGAAATTACACAGTCGTATTTCAGTAAACTAAACTGTTTGCATGTTTTCGTAATCTGTAATACGTAATACACCGTATCTATAGCACCCAATTTCGATCAATCATGACAATAGTTTTTACTACCTTTTAGTGTTGGTTAATCTATTTGTATATCCTTTTGTTCTTCCTGTTCACCCAAACAGTCAATATATCTATGTAAAAATATAATGATTTTTACACCTATCTACAGATTTAACTACTGTTATCTACTTCAGTAACAATTATGTTGACTAGAGAACAACATGCACAAACCTATCTGTAGGACCTCCTGGTCGCACATGTGTGATCTTGAGAGGTCTCGACTTCAGTCTGTCAGAACACGCGCCACCTCTCAGCGTGAAGCCGAAACTCCCATTTTCTTTCTCTAAAGTTATCTGGATAACCTTTGGCAGTACACACATAGCTTCTTCAGCTGTAGGTGAGACACAGATAGAGGTAGTAAAGGTTAAGTCTGGATATTAACAACGCAGCTATAAGAACTGATAATATTAACAAAATATTGACAGGTATTAACAACGCGGCTCTAAAGAAATGATAATCTAAACAAAATATTGATAGGTATTAACAACGCAGCTATAAGAACTGATAATATTAACAAAATACTTACAGGTATTAACAACGCAGTTTTAAGAACTGATAATCTCCACAAAATACCGAGAGAACCACACTCATTGCTAGTGGTACAGCTTATAACAGAGAATTTCAATACACCATTGAGCGAGGAGTACCAACAGTTTATACAGTTAATAGTATATTATAACTGTATATCATATTTTCTAGTGTTAACTACGCAAGTCTTATATTCTAAACCCTGTTTTACAGTTATAAACTATTAACTGTATAAGCTGCTAGTAGTGATCGCTCAATATTCATAAAGTAGCTAACTTATACAGTCGCTAGCATCATGTTCTTGTCAATTTATTTAGAAAACTACTTGGTGCACGCAGTTGAAGGCATCAAAGATATCAGATTATCATCAAAAAACGATAATGAATGGATTGAAGAGAGTAATTTTTATTTTCTTTAAATTCACTATGCACAACGAACTTACAATATATATGATGCAGCAGGTATTATTTTCAATACTTTATTCGTTATATTACCAAAAACACATTGACACAACGTACTTTTAAAATGTGGGTGTTACGTTTCGCTGCTAGGTTTAACAAGGAGAAGGCTAACCCTAGAAATTAATCATAATTCTGAATCCGTTAACGACACCTCTAGTCAACCTTTGGTGGTACAGTCTGACAGAAAAAGACAGTCATTTCCCTCGAAAATAGCGAGTTCAAATCCCGTCACCGAACATACTCGGCGTTACTCGGGGGGCGTTACAAGTGAGAGCCGATCCCACTATACGTTGGTAAAGAGTAGCCCAAGAGTTAGCGATGGATGGTGTTGACTAACTGCCTTCCCTCTAGTCTATCACTTCAAAATTAGGGACGGCTAGTGCAGATAACCCTCGATCAGCCATGCACGAAATTCAACAGCAACAACAAAAATCTTCTAGCAAAGTTAGAAGTGTCTATGGACAATCAAATGCCGCCGCACCAGTTTGCTACTATCTTTATGAATACACTTGAAACAGAGTTTTCAAATGGGATACTTTTCAAATCCTCTCTTACATAGATGACATCTTACTGGTTTGGAATTCTGGTCTTGCTTCTAATCAGGATTTCTTTCAACGTGTGAACAACTTTCACACAAGCATAAAACTACAGAACATAGTGGAGTACTATTTAATTATGTTTCCTCTCATCCTGCTTCAGTTCGACAACATGTAGTTTATTCCTAAACGCTTAGGGCTAGAGTACATTGTCTCTTACGTCAGAAATGCTGCTTAACGAAGAAAAGCAAAAAAGTTCTCTTCTAACGAAACGAAATGAAACATCCTTTTGAGAACTCAATAAATCGAACACATGCTTACCACAGAATGTTAGTGAAAGGTCTTGTTTTACTTTTTATCAGTAATGAAATCAGTCGTAAGGTAAGACGATTAGTTAGACGAATTGGCATCCTTTTGAGAACTCAATAAATCGAACACATGCTTACCACAGAATGTTAGTGAAAGGTCTTGTTTTACTTTTTATCAGTAATGAAATCAGTCGTAAGGTAAGACGATTAGTTAGACGAATTGGCATCCTTTTGAGAACTCAATAAATCGAACACATGCTTACCACAGAATGTTAGTGAAAGGTCTTGTTTTACTTTTTATCAGTAATGAAATCAGTCGTAAGGTAAGACGATTAGTTAGACGAATTGGCATCCTTTTGAGAACTCAATAAATCGAACACATGCTTACCACAAAGTGTTAGTGAAAGGTCTTGTTTTACTTTTTATCAGTAATGAAATCAGTCGTAAGGTAAGACGATTAGTTAGACGAATTGGCCTTAATGTTAAAGTATCCGAAAAATGTGGATTTGCTTTAAAATATGTTTTAGTAACGTCGGCTTTCAAAACTCGTTATGTTCAATACAAAATTACAGAACTGATCTCGTGATCATCCGTACAATAAAAGTATTATGTGTATATATACATTCTATTAGGTCGTCAAGAAATTAATGTCGCGTTTTGGAACACTTTCATTACCCCCCCCCCCCAAAAAAAATCGTACATCACGCATAATAGTTAAACGAACCGCCTAAACGTCAAGTTAGTGTAGCCTATATAATGTGTAAAGTTTAATATACTCTAATCCCTTATAGTGATGGTTTATGACGAGACACATATTCGACATGTAATGCTGTTTGAATACAAGAAGGGAAACAACGCCTCTGTAGCCACAAAAGATATCAAAGAAGTTTATGGAAATGTTTTGAACGTTCGTAAGTGGCAACGATGGTTCGGCAAATTTCGTTCAGGTGACTTTAGCCTTAAAAACTGTGATGGTAGGGCCGGACATGTTGGAATTGATATTGATATTCTGAAGACGCTTGTTGAGT
>NW_013666129.1:288650-297326 GCF_000517525.1 Limulus polyphemus
AAGGATGAATTCATTTCGAACTCTTCAATTCACAGCGAAACGTCAATGCAGGTATATATAGTCAGCAACTGAAACGTTTAAACCAAGCCCTTCATCAGAAACGCCCTTCACTCGTCAATCGGAAAGGTGTTCTTCTTCCCACGACAATGCACGTCCACATGTGACATCGACATGTGTTTTGCTTCAAAGCCAAGTGATTTCTTTAATCAGTGCAATAACAACCTGATTGTAAGATGGAAAAGCATCATCGATAAGAATGGAGACTATTTCATTTAATAAATGTTTTGTTTTGATATATAAGTTGTTCGGGTTTTTTTAATCTAAAAAAAGCGACATTAATTTCTTGGCGACCTAATACATATAAAACAAGATACAAATCCAAAACTGCATAATGGATAATGCTGTGGATTCAAGAAACCAACTTACATTTTGGAATTCATTATGAACAACATCACTCGGGAACCAACATTATCCGATTTACCTTTTATAGCAAATAAATAAATAATAATCTTGATACAAATAATGGGAAGAGATTTCACACTTGTTGCAAGTTCTTATTCTGTACCTCTGTGTTAATGATTATATTTCTTTGTTTATTAATTTTCGTAAGTAGATGTACAGTAAACTATGCATATTAGCATGCGTACATTACGCTCAGCTTCATTGCTCTTCGACTTACAGCGCCCTCTTGACTACTAACGTCAATATTCTATTGTTACTTATTGTTGTCGTGTCATCTACATATGTTACTAACGGAAAGGTGTAGTAGGCCTATGGCCGAAACGTTGGAAATAAATTCAGTTTCTTTGTTTTTCGTTAAGTGAAGGCGCTTTACTTCTGTTTACTTATTTATATTGTTTTGTTTATTTAAACATGTGTATAAGTACTTTCAGAAAAGCTCTAAGAGACTTAAGGTATTTGGTACAATCTAATTAAAAAGACCATCACTCTTTAGCAAAACTGCTCCAAATGTAAGGGATTTCGGAACTTGTATTTCTTGTCCCTCGGGTAAGATTTCACAGTGTTTCAACGTGGTTTAATTGGGTTTAGAACAAGGAACTCAGTTGCCCAAGACAAATTTTAAACATTATTTATATCAAATCACTGATAGACATGGTTTGAATTTTACATGATCAAGTTGAATTATGAAAATGATCCATCGAATTCCAGCAATTTACATCATTTTTCAAAATGTCATGGTACGACAAGGCTCTGGTCACTTCTTTGGTCATTACCGGTAGATTGAACCAAATCATCCAAAACAGGCCAACACCATAATACTATCTTCACTATAATTTACATCTGTGGTAAAACAATTACGTCCAAGATGTTCTTCAGGTTGAAGTCAAACTCACAACCAATAATTCAAAGAAAATAGTTAGAAAGATGCATGATTCTAATCCATTGTTTCTCACTCCAATTTTAGCACTCAAAGCAAATAAGAGCCGACCCATTATATTCATAGCTGTTGTGAGCTATGACTAGTCAATGAAGTCCAGCAGCAGTTCTAGGTGAGGAATACAGTGCTAAGGATGTGATATTATTTTTCCTTTCAAAGTTTGGATACATCGGGGAATGCCGGTATTCTAAAATACCATGCCAGTGGCCATCGGACTGTCTGCACTAAATATGAGTAGGGCAGTCATACCACTCATACTGCATCCAATAAACTTAACTTTTTTTAAGGTCCGAGAGCTCCTTTCCTTGTGGCGTCTTAACTTCAAAAGTTTGTCTGTGGCAGATGTTGATCTTAATAAATCGTAGACATCAGTGTTCAGTGGGAGTTACATACAAATTCAGCAGAGAAGAGCTCATTGTTAGAATATTTCGTACTGTACTGATGTTTTTTTAGCATTATTGTTTACATTTCGTGTTTTAAAAATTACTTTGGAGGAGTGAAAACTTAGGCCGGAGAAGTATTCGAGTCCAACTCTTTACTTGTTGTTAGACATTTTCATTAACCGACTGTGTAATTACATTTAGATTGCTGCGAGGCTTATGAGTTTGTACGGACGTGGTAGTTTAATTAACTGGTTATAGGATTCTCTTGGAGAGCAGAGTTGTGGGTTTGAATTAATTTTAAGCATCACATGATGTGTGCTACTCATAACATTTATATAGTTTTTAGGACTTTATATTTTATCCTTAAAACAGTAGGTGCTATTTCCATGGGCTTTATATGATACATATACAATACAGAAAATACTGTTTCCATGGGCTTTATGTGATATCTGTAATACAGAAGGTACTGTTTTCATGGGCTTTATATGATATATACAATACAGCAGGTACTGTTGCTATGGGCTTTATATGATATCTTTAATATAAAAGATACTGTTTCTATGGTCTTTATATGATATCTGTAATACAAAAGATACTGTTTCTATGGGTTTTATATGCTATCCGTAATACAGTAAGTGCTATTTTTTGGGCTTGACAAGACATTGCTTGCTGTTGGTTTCAAGCATCAGTTATTGTAATGTTAATACGTATTTGTTCTAAAATACTACAAACAATCAAAACATACTGTGTACTTCCACATCAGTCCAAGACTGACGTATGGAGATAATTTATAATCAGTACAGACGTGTTAAACGAGTTCTTAAAAGTCAGCTCATCAGCAACAAAGCTCATCCAAAGTAACACAAGAACAAAGAAACTCATTTTAACTAAATATGTGGCACTACAGTAATAAAATAAAGGAGAGAAAACAAAAACAATCTTCAAGTACAGGGAAAATTACGAGGTACGAAAAACTCGTCAACGGTGTCTGATTAAGAGTAGGAAAGTTTAGTTTAGCAAGCCAAGTTCTAGAGCAATGGGGACTTAATAGAAGAATGAATACTCTGCAAATCTAATTAATAAACAGATTTATCTTGGTAATAGGTAGAATCCCGAATACTTGTGGTTAGTTAGATACAATAGTGAATAATACTTAGTTAATAGGGTGGGTGATTAGGTAATTTGAGGTAACAGATAGACTGGTATACAGTGGAAGAATGGTCAATAATGAAGAAAATAGTGAGCCTCTTAGATCCAAGTAACAGATAGTTAGTTTGACAAACATAATTTAAGTGTAAGGCTAATAGTTAGGTTAACGTCATTCACATCCCTTGCATACCTAATTTTATTTAGCATCATTCAAATCTCTTATAGGCCAATTGGTTTAGTTATCAATCCCTTATAGACCAAATGATTTAGTTAGCATCATTCCAATTCCCTATAGACCAAATGATTTAGTTAGCATCATTCCAATTCCCTATAGACCAAATGATTTGGGTAACATCATTCCAACATCCTTACTTGCAATCGGGTTTTCGTACTCTACCTCTAGAGTAACCGTATCTCCAGCGTTCATCAGTAGATTTACGATTTCGTCATGACAAAGATTGTTGGTACGAATCCCGTTTACAGAGATTAAGTAGTCTCCAACTGCCAGAGCGTCACTCCTAGCAGAGAATGGAAAGGGTAAAGTTACTAGATGAATTATAAAAATATCTGGTTTTCCTAATTTCAACTCATCTATCATCTAAGCTTAGTTTTTTAAGATCCTGGGGAGGCTCTTTATTTAAAATATACGAAAAGGTTTGGTATACTTTTAATTAAAAACATTATGTATATGCACAGCAACGGTTGCACCTCTGAATCCATATCACGATACTAGCTGTTATTTTTTTGAACAAATAGTTTAAGTTAAAATATAAACTGTTGTTTAATAATTGTAAGGTTGTCTCATACATTATTAATGTCGTTATATTTCAGCTGTATAATTAAAACCCATCAGGTAATTAGCATTGATTTAATATCAAAACTGTGTGGTTTGTAAACAATAGCCAGTAACTTAATATTGTTGATCTGAAACATCTGTGTAGTAAACAATAACACTTATTATTTGCCACAACAATACAATAAGTAGCTTAATATTGATTTTCCTACCACAATTATACAGCAAATAATGTATAATATCTAACTCAACATTAACACTAACACAACATTATTTTTTTTATCTCATAACCAAATAGTGAACAACCAATAATAAATGCACTTCTGTATAACGAATATAGGGAAGGTAGTGGAAAGTCCTTCTTGTACACTATATTTTTGTGTACCGCAAATGAGGTACACTTTATTGTTTCTTTATTATCATTTTTATTGTCAGTGTTTGTTGAAATATTAAATATATCTATGTGACGGATATATTAATATATATATATATATATATATATTAATATAGATATTTGTTTAAATTAAATTTATATTTAGAAATGTACGTAACGTATACTGTTAAATATGTATTGCGAAACTCCCGCCTATTCTCTAAAGTATTAACAGATTTCTCGAGTGTAAAAATCAACAATATATATGTGTGTACGTAAACACTAGTGTAGTTTTGTATTGTTACGTAATCTGAATTTTCGAGAAACTCTCCACACACCTATAAATATAACCAACGTGACGCACCTAAAAAACAGTATATATCATTTATTTGCTATAGTTGGTGTACTATCAACCTCGGAAGCTATAATTGTGATTAACGCTTATTAATCGGAAAACTTCAGAGATTTAACCAGATATTTCGAACATTATAAACCATTTAACTTCAGTGGATTCACATCGGACATTAGTACTTTTATGAAGACATCATATAACTTAAGTGGTAAAAAACTCAAGCTCGAACTGCGATCGAAATTAACTCGCTCATCGCCAACTCTCGATAAGATACCGAGGAAGTTTCAGACTAGAAAGATGACTTTATATTGCTTGTAAGTTTGTAAAACTTTTGTATATAAATCATTGTTTGTAATAACTATTTGCAATAACTGTTATTGTAAATTGTATTATTGTTTATATATTAAAACATATTTGTATATAAAAAAAATGAAGCTGTATATCAATCTTGTTGGCAAATATCATAAATTGGAGATATATCAGCAAATAGTTAACTACTAAATCTAAATTACAATTTAATTCAGTTTTAGACTATTTGAAATTGTAATACGTAACAATCTAGATATATTCATTTACATTTTAATTGTTATTATTATACTTTTATTAGCTAACATTGTTTTCAGAATTAGCCTAAATTTCCTAAGCTGACCGAACCTCATTAGATTTTATTGGGTTTATGGCCGAAAATGTCGTTCACAGCGAGGGTAACCAACTTATGAAACAATGCATTATAATTTTTAAGTAAGTACGTAAGAAAAGTATATTTAATTAGTTATACTTCTTACCGGGTTGATTTTTAGTTTCATTCTGAATAGGAAGTTTGGTATTATCGGAAACTAGTATTAACTACATGTCAAATCTGTTACTTATTGTATGAAACTATCAGAGCCATAAACTTACTACTGACCCATTGGGGGACTATAGTAACAGAAAATGTTACAGCCCTACTTTGAAACAACGACTTCTGTGAAGTTCTGTTTCACAAGGATGATTGTTATCAATTCTACTTCATAAAGACTGATATTAAGTTTCTGTTATATAACTCCTAGTGTAATTAGTTCCTATATATAAGAATTTATATTATATTTCAACTTTATAAAGACTTATTAACAATTCTAATTTTGAATAATTTTTATCAGCTCTACTTTATAAAGGCTTTCATTATTAGTTATTTGTTTGTTTGATTTTAAGCACGAAGCTACACAATAGGCTATCTGTGATGTGCCAAACATGGATATCGAAACCCGATTTTTGCCGTTATAAACCTTCAGACTTAACGCTGAGCTACTTGGTGGCGTTATCAGTTCTACTTTATAATGACTTAAGTTATCAGTTCTGATTTGTAGGAACGTTTGTTATAAGCTAAAAGCTGCAAGCAAGTTCTAGAACCCATAACTTGAAAGGGGAGTTTTCGGTGGATAGATGATGCACAATACAAACTTAAGTCTTACCCTTTCCTTACAAACCTTTCTTCTACAAAACAACGATCGAAACGACGTACCAGTTCGCTTACAGTCACATTATTTATCTACAGTGTAACACCAGAGTATTCTTGCGATACATTTTGCGGGTTGCATTTCGCTCAACGTAATCTAAAGCTATTAAGTATCATGCCCTCCTCTTATTAACAATAGTGATTACTCAACACTGAATGTTCTTGTAGCTAATAAACACTAGATCACAGCTTAAACTAACAACATCACGTCTTATTTCATACTGAATGTATTAATCATCAGGCCACACCATAAATACTATTCACCAACAACAGGCTTTGCTTCTCACAGAATGTAGCTCTAGCTAGTAAATATCAGGTCACAACCAAAAAAATACTCACCAACAACAAACCTTGCTTCTCACAGAATGTAGCTCTAGCTAGTAAATATCAGGTCACAACCCAAAAAATACTCACCAACAACAGACCTTGCTTCTCACAGAATGTAGCTCTAGCTAGTAAATATCAGGTCACAACCTTAAAACTACTTACCATATTAGACTTTGTTTAAACGAACTAGTGGAAATCTCGAGAGTGACACCAGTTGTCAGATTACACTAGAGCTGTACAGAGGTTTCATTTGAAATTTTGTTGAAAAAAAATTCCCGCTTGTCCAATAGCACGACAATCTCGAAACTTTAAAAATGCGGTTTACAGAAATGCTATTTTCGTTTCCTTTACTTTCATGAGACATCAAAGCTAAAACAAAACAGAATAATAACTCTTCCTCCAAATATCCGCTATGTCTCTTCATCCCATAACCTGCAACACACAAGTCGCTTATCAGCAAACATTAAATAACCCACGTATCTTTATAGGCGTCTCACAAACGTCAGTGAGAATGCAAAAAGACTATCTTTCTTACTTACATTAACACTTAAGATAAAGAGGCTACATCTGTAGAAAAAACGAGTCCTAACGGTTTTGCCGACAAAACTCTGTTTTTGTAATCGCTATGTCCTAAAGTGAGATGGTAAGATAGTTTAATGAACAATAATAACAATAAATTAGAGCTATTCGTTGCTCTTCACATACCACCAGTCTGAATGTACTTAATTCACTCATAGAATCACCTTATTTCTAAGAGGAAAGTCGGTCTTTCAAAAATTGTGTCGTCTAATGCCATTCATTATACATCAAAAGAATTCCAAACCGTTGTAAACAGTACAAGTTACACAACACCGGATCTTTCAAAACCGTTGTAAACAGTACAAGTTACACAACACTGGATCTTTCAAAACCGTTGTAAACAGTAAAAGTTACACAATACTGGATCTTTCATAACCGTTGCTTTTAAGACCAGTTACTCAACATTGTACATTTCAAAGCCGATATTGTCAGGCAGGTGGCAGCACTGCCTATGTAGGGATGACTCAGATCGTTCAACCAAATGGTATTTTAAATATATCTTCAATGGTTCATAAGAACTTTACAATACTATACATTGTTTCCTTTTATAACAATATCTATGTTATGACTCAGTCACAAGTTCTGGGAATGTCTGTAAATATTATAGCAAAAAGTTTGAATTTCTTGTTCTTCTTTCTTCTGCTTATTACATAACTCAAAAACCAAACCAATGGTGTCAACCAATAACAGTAAGTTGACATAGTCTCAAATGGAATATCCACTTTTATAAGTGTTATTAATAACTAGTAGTAAATTTAAAAAAAATCATAATTCCAGTGTAAACAATGTTATCATTACTCCTTGCAGTTAGCTTTCTTACAGAAATTTGGTGTTCCTTTAAAAAGCTTAAATACAGGGTGAAACAGTAATTAACAGCTAATAATAGATAAACTTTAATAACAGCAAATGCACAACGTTTCGACAAGGTTTTATCATAATCACCTGATGATGACAAAACCTTGTCGAAACGTTGTACATTTGCTGTTATTAAAGTTTTTCTTCATTACCCATTCAAGCTGTCTCCAGCCATTATTAGTCTCAAAGTGGGTTCCTCGTCATCGAATAATAATAAATAAACAATATATATTACACTTGGAACCTCATTGTATTTAGAATTTGTTATAAATACAACCTTCCTATGTATATTGAAATACTGCATTAAAAAACAGCAACAAGCGAATAAGTAATGAAAAATTTATCAAAAAAGGAAGTAAATAGGAATGCTAATTTCAATCCTTCAAAAAGAATGCAAACAAGATAGTAGGAGTGGCATTTGCATCATTCCTACATAATAGCACAGGCAAGATTTAACATATAGCAACATATATGATTACTAATCACAACTGAGTATATTTTATCCTATTTTTACCTGTTAACTTTCTACTACACTGCGTGCCTGTGCTATTATGTAGAAATGATGCAAATGCCATCCCTACTGTCTTATTTGCACTGTTTTTGTAGGATTGATATTAGCCATCCCTACATTTATTTCCTTTTTTCAAAAGATTTTCTTTACTTGTTTGTTTGTTGTTTTTTTAGTACGGTGTTTCAATAGACATAAGAAGGTTGTATTTATAACTTGGTTTTTAAGCTTTTAAAAGGAACAGCAAATGTCTGTAAGAAAGCTAACTTCACGGGGAAATGATAACATTGTTTACACCGGAATTATGATTTTTTTAAATTTACTACTATTTATTAATAACACTTATAAAAGTGGATACTCCATTTGAGACTATGTCAACTTACTGTTATTGGTTGACACCATTGTTTTGGTTTTTGAGTTATCATGTAATAAAAAAGAAGCAGAAGAAAGAAGAACAAGAAAT
>NW_013666129.1:298287-302136 GCF_000517525.1 Limulus polyphemus
CATATTTACAGACATTCCCAGTACTTGAGACTCAGTCATTACATAGATATTGTTATAAAAGGAAACACTGTATAGTATTGTAAAGTTCTTATGAACCATTGAAGATATATTTAAAATACCCTTTGGATGAACGATCCGAGTCATTCCTACATAGGCAGTGCTGCCTACTGCCTGATATTCATGTATGTGTGGGTATTGTCATGGAAGAGTTTTATCTCGAATCTTTCAATAGCTTATCAAGTAATGAAATAGAAGGAACTTGATAATTTACATACCTTATAACTGTGATTTGTTACTTTAATTTCCAGTATCTTAAACCACTTATTGTTTCCTCGTAGATCTTTCAAATCAAGCATACTATGAGCCAATGAATACGACGAATCACATTGTTACAGATGAATATTTTGTGAATAAAAACACAAAGCATCTAACAAAACAGTTAATTTTATGTCACATGATGGACTGGATAATCCTAGATCCATCTATGAAAGGGTTGTTGTTTTCCTACTGCAAATCTACACAAAGAACTACACGCACTCTATCCACCGCATGGAATCGAACCCTGGATTTTAGAGCTGACCCACCGGTGGACTTATTAAAGGAACAGTTCAAGTTGGTAGTTTTTCTAGTTTGCTGGATTCTAAACAGAGGAGAGTGTGTTCCGTTTAGTTAAAACATGTAACCTTGTAAATTAATGTTTACAATTTACACGATAGTTGAGTGTATTCAGTGCGATTGACAACGTATAGTTTAGATCTACCTCAAAACTCAGTTAATATATGTGTTTCGGAGTTAAATCGATAAAGAAATATTCAAATACATTACTATCACACAGTTACATAACACTGAATCTTCCAAAAACTGATCTTTCAACATCTTTATAAACAATAACATTAGATCTTTCGAAACTGTTAAAAACAATACCAGTTACACACTTTGGATCTTCAAACCAGTTATAACAATACTAGTTACACAACATTGGATCTTTCAAACCCATTATAACAATACTAGTTACAAAAAAAATGGATCTTTCATATCCGTTATAACAATACTAGTTACACAACACTGGATTTTTCATACCCGTTATAACAATACTAGTTACACAACATTGGATTTTTCAAACCAGTTATAACAATACTAGTTACACAAAATTGGATACTTCAAACCCGTTATAACAATACTAGTTACACAAAATTGGATCTTTCAAACCAGTTATAACAATACTAGTTACATACATTGGATATTTCAAACTCGTTATAACAATACTAGTTACACAAAATCAATAAATTTACTTAAACACGTATTTTGTTCATTTTGTTTTATAAAGTTTGTTGGAGAATTTTGTGTAATTCTGAAATATGCCGTGGTTTCTTACTATCCTGAAGATCCCTTCACTTTTTTTCTTAACACAGTTGGCAATGTAGCATATTTTTTATGATACAATATTTTTTTTACTTTTGATATATTTTCTACGAGTCATATTTCCGTATATTTTCTTGAATTGACAAGTTTATCTCTTTCCTGTCAACAATAAATCAACTCTTTTTCTTATCAAAACACTTCGAGTATCTTCTTATAATTATGTTTTTGACAACTATTTCATTACATAACTATGGTAACCAACTGGTAACTACATCTCGAGTTCTCTATTATGTTCAATAATTGAATTCTTTACTTTTGATTAATATCGTCATTTATTACCTATGATACCAACTCTCAAACGTAATTATTGTGTTCACTCAGAAAGCACCCCCCAACTAACAGAAACGGGGTCACCTTTCCGCCTATTTTGTTCTGGCTTCTTGAAATTTATGAGCGTTTATCAGTTCCCTACCAGGGCTATTGAATCAGCTCCTTTTCCAGAAAGATACCCTAAGTCTCTTCATAAATCACAAACAGCTTGAACAGAGTAGTTACACACGTCCAGCTTAGTTCGTCCTGCGATAGTGAGAAAATTCAACAGTCATCTTCGAACTGTGCACAGTTATAAAAACTTTAACGAGATTTTCAGATGAACGTTCTCGTTCCTGTTGTATTCTTTATTATTTTTTGTGATCCATGTTCCTTTTCAAAACTATAAAAGGTTGTTTGTTTCCTAGACGGCAGTAAATAATTTTTAATTATTTACTCGTTCGATTAATTTCCTTCTATGAGATAAGTATACATTTCTTGCCGCTGATATTCTCTCCCTTTCTTCTCTCTCTCTCTCTCTACTGTGTTACTCATACATATGTCAGTTTCTATCAATATGAATATAAATTAACTTTCTGTTTCTTACCTATGTGCAATGCTTCCAGGTCTGAAGTTGGCTATTTTCGGTCGAGAGTCTTCGTCAATTCCACCTGTAAGAAAGTCAATAGATAATATACATATTAATTTAAAATTATTAAATTTTATTTTCATTTTGCGCCATCTTGTGACTGTTTCAAACTTGCTACAATATGAAATAAGTTCCATTACTTTAACACATTATGTATTTTCTGGATGTGGGAATATTAATAATGTTATTAAAACACTACTGAATTTATTATCCAAAATAAAAGTTTCGATTCCACTCTGAGTCTCTTTAGTGTAGTCGAAAATGTTTTCCAGCAACAATTTGAACACTTTAGAAACTAAGAGTTTATGAAAATGTGAATGATGTTGCGTTATATTTAATAATTAAATATCTTATTTCATTTTTATCTGGCTGACGCTCGACATTGTCTCTTTATAGATCTAGTTACTTATCAAATGCACAAACTGACTTTGTTTTAAATTATAAAGATGAAAGAGAATAAAAAAAATAATTGGCTTACATGAATTGTGTGGTATATCTACTACGCTGACTAGCCACTTTATGAAAACAATTAATGTCGACTTAGACTACATTTCGCCCGGTATAATAGATGTATCAAGAGATGCCAGAAGGAGCCTTCATTATTAAAGCCAATTCATCAAGGAGTAAGGTCTCCAATTTGTTCACAAGTACCCACAAAGGATTATGGTTGCGAAATCTCAATCATCATACGATTCAGCGAATCTGATGGTCAAGAAACATTTTTTGTGCTCTTCAAATCAAGATGATCATGGTGAATTGTTGCGTTAATGTCTTGAAAAACTTTTAACCATGGGGGATAGAAATGCAGTACAGAGGTATAAACATGATTAGCAACATCGTCCAGGTACACCCTAGGTGTTATTGAATATTTTGACTAGAGCATCACAACCTTGTAACTAGTATGTTACCCACACCATTATACCACTTACAGCAACTTGCACTGTATGAAAAAAGCAGAGTCATTTGATTCATCGATTTTCTCCATAATTTTAAGTTATAATTAGTTCAGAAAAGTTTTAAGTGCGACTCTCAGACTACATATTTTAAGTCATTCATCGGCCACAGTTTGCGGTCTAAGCACCTTTAGTCATACTTTGTCCACAGTTTGTGTTTCTAAGGACTTTCAGTCATACGTTATCCACATTTTGCAGTTCTAAGCACCTTCAGTCATACATTGTCCATAGTTTGTGGAGCTAAGCACCTTCAGTCATACATTGTCCACAGTTTGCAGTTCTAAGCACCTTCAGTCATACATTGTTCACAGTTTGTGGTTCTAAGCATCTTCAGTCATACATTGTCCATAGTTTGTGGATATAAGCACCTTCAGTCATACATTGTCCACAGTTTGCAGTTCTAAGCACCTTCAGTCATACATTGTCCACAGTTTGTGGTTCTAAGCATCTTCAGTCATACATTGTCCATAGTTTGTGGATCTAAGCACCTTCAGTCATACATTGTCCACAGTTTGCAGTTCTAAGCACCTTCAGTCATACATTGTCCACAGTTTGTGGTTCTAAGCACCTTCACTC
>NW_013666129.1:302157-307049 GCF_000517525.1 Limulus polyphemus
CCTACTAGTTGTAGGTTCTAAGTCATCTCTAGTACATACTATTGTCCATAGTTGTGGATCTAAGTCACCTTCTAGTCATACTATTGTCCACTAGTTTGCTAGTTCTAAGCACCTTCAGTCATACATTGTCCACAGTTTGTGGTTCTAAGCACCTTCACTCATACATTGTCCACAGTTTGTGGTTCTAAGCATCTTCAGTCATACATTGTCCATAGTTTGTGCTTCTAAGAGCCTTAAGTCAAACGTTGTCCACAGCTTGTAGTTCTAAGAGCCTTAAGTCATACGTTGTCCACAGTTTGTAGTTCTAAGTACCTTCAGCCATACGTTATCCACAGTTTGTAGCTCTAAGAGCCTTCACTCATACGTTGTCCACAGTCTGTATTTCTAAGCACCTTTAGTCATACATTGTCCATAGTTTGTGGTTCTAAGCACCTTCAATCATATATTGTCCACACAATATATTCTAAGCATCTCTCTTGTTCAGGCTTAAGATGAGCTATTTTCCCACTTCTTACTGGTTATTATGTGAAAGTTTTTTACATCCTTCAAACAGTATATTCCGAGTTCTCGTGTCTTGACCACCGTTGAAGGAATTGATCGATTTATATAAAGTATATCGTACTAGGTTCTTTAAAAGCACTTTCATCATTCAGTGACTCAGCGGTAAGTCACTGTATGATGAAAGTGACTCACACCGCTAAAACCCGGATTTTGTTACTTGTGGTGGGCACAGCACAGATAGCCCATTGTGCTTAACAACAAACAAACAAAAGCACTTCCACCCCTCAGTGACTAATCGGTAAGTCTGAGGGCTCTCACCGTTAAAACCCGGGTTTCGATACTTGTAGTGGGCACAGCACAGATAGCCCATTGTGCTTAACAACAAACAAACAAAAGCACTTCCAATTATATTTTCCCTCAGTCGTACATCAGGAATTGGCGAAAATTGCTTTTGCTAATGACAGGCATATTCTATGAAGTTTGCCACTTTTGATGAACCCTGATAGTAAATATCTTTTATGCAACTGTATACTACAAGTTACAAGCTCTCAGTGACAATTGTATGGAGATATTAAATTTACCTGCTATTTAATCGCATTTATTTTGCTTTACGTCAACTCCATAGATTAAAGGTTGAAATACTTCAACTCTAGTGTATGTATATATGTATTTGTATGATAATACTGTGAAAAAATATATCGAGATAAAGTTTGATTTATTAAATTTTTGCATGTCTTACTGGGCTTGGTGTTTATGTATTCCAAGTATAGGGAAATACTTCGAAATAGTGAAGCTTTTATGTGTAATACAACACAGTGCAACAACTGATGCCATATCTTTGCCTCAGACCTTCGTTAGTTTATGTATTTTTTCAAGCATTATTCGTGTCATTATGAAAGATTTTGAACAGCTGGGGACGGTTTATGCCTTCCCATACCTTCGACTTCTTCGTTCATATTTGGAAATTTCTTGTTAAGTGATTAATATTCACTCTGGGAGCAAGCCTTTAACACTTACTGACATTTTAAGACTTGGTGAGTTAGCACTGCATTCCAAACAAAGTCGAACAAGAACTGTATCTTTATCTGGAGTAAAGTTTACTACCTACCATCAGGATAATAAATGAGTAATAACACATTCGAAGAGAGTTAAAAATAACCCACCAGTTGGTACTTTATGTAAAAGTGTTCATCCAACAAGAAAACACAAGATACAGACATTTCAAATTATAGTTAACAAGACCGTCTTCAGTGTTACGTTATTTGACATTAAGTAATACTAAAGTAATACTAGATGTATAAAACAGCCTCTGGTTTATAAAACTTTCAGCACTACTATGACTGAAGTAATACTAGATGTATAGAATAGCCTCCGGTTTATAAAACTTTCGGCACTACTATGACTGAAGTCATATTAGATGTATAAATTAACTTCCGGTTTATAAAACTTTCGGCACTACTATGACTGAAGTAACACTAGATGTATAAAATAACCTCCGGTTTATAAAACTTTCGGCACTACTGTGAATGAAGTAATACTAGATGTATAAAATAGCCTCCGGTTTATAAAACTTTCGGCACTACTATGACTGAAGTAAATTTAGATTTATATTTTATGTAATGCTTACTGGAACAAAATTTTTCTAGAATACTAACTTATTTGATGTTATAACCTATGGATTCTTAACCCAGTAATGAGCTTACAATAGTTTACCTTTGGTTACTGATGTTCAACTAGATGCTCAGAAGACTGACAGACAGACTTTTGGTTACTGATGTTGAACTAGACGTCCAGAAGACTGACAGACATATCTTTGATTACTGATGTTGAACTAGACGTCCAGAAGAATGACAGAGAGACCTTTGGTTACTAATATGGAACTAAACATTCAGAAGACTGACAGAGAGACCTTTGGTTACTGATGTGGAATTAAACATTCAGAAGACTGACAGAGAGACCTTTGGTTACTGATGTGGAACTAAACATTCAGAAGACTGACAGAGAGACCTTTGGTTACTGATGTGGAACTAAACATTCAGAAGACTGACAGAGAGACCTTTGGTTACTGATGTGGAACTAAACATTCAGAAGACTGACAGAGAGACCTTTGGTTACTAATATGGAACCAGACGTTCAGAAGACTGACAGACAGATCTTTGGTTACTGATGTTGAACTAATCGTTCAGAAGACTGACAGACATATCTTTGATTAGTGATGTTGAACTAGACGTCCAGAAGAATGACAGAGAGACCTTTGGTTACTAATATGGAACCAGACGTTCAGAAGACTGACAGAGAGACCTTTGGTTATTGATGTGGAACTAAACATTGAGAAGACTGACAAAGAGACCTTTGAAATATGCTATTTACGGTAAATGACCGTAAAACGCGCTCATTTTGTCTAGTCAGTGAAATAGGTGACTCATATATCAATGACATCTCGTTCCTTGCAGTCTGTCTGTCCGAGGAAATATGACCTGTCAGACTTCCTGCACTTTGACAATGATCAACCGTTTCTCCTGTTTCATTTATTTCCAAACTCAGAGTTTTACACAAATAGATACCAAGCAACTTACTAAAATGTCCACTCAGGAATATCCAGTGAAAGTATAGGAGACTAAAATCGTACACCATAAAGTTACACACAAAATTAATGTAACTTTTTTCTTCTAAACTTTAAACCAAATTTTGTGTATGTCATGATTTCTAGGTCGGTAATAATAACAGCCATTGGTGTAAACGTGTAAAACGCGTGTAATTTCAATGTTCTTTTTTTGTGCGTGTGATTGCTGATAAAACGCGTTCAGCTTAAATGAGCTTCTATAAATTAAACCTACGCGTAGCTTGCTCGTTACTGAGTGACGTTATACTGGAATTGAAAGATTTTCTAGCCTCGCTATAAACATGCATAGAAACTTGGTGATCTGCCGACAGTCTCATTATAAGACTTTCAGACCTGAATTGAAACATGCACACAGTCTTAGTAGCAAGTAATGTTCTATAAGATTTTCTAGATCTTGGATTAAACACGTGTAAACTTCAACTCTATTGTGTAAAACGCCCGAGTCGGTGAGGCATAATACTTTGTTTGAAAATATACATGAAACTTAACCTTTATTAATGTAAACCGTCCAATTCGGAAAGCAGTGATACCTTGTTTAAATTTACATACATACAAGTATACATATAAACACACATACAATATATATATTGTGTGTGTGTGTGTTTGAAACTTCAAGTCTAATGGTGTAGAACTCCAAGTCGACAAAGCATGATACGTTATTTAAGTATATGTGTATACGAAACATCAAGTCTAACGATGTAAAACGCTCAAGTCGGCGAAGCATGATACTTCTTTAGTTATAAGTATAATGTTACGTAACATATGTAACAATTTGTATCAGCTGTTCTACAGAATTCCTCGACATAGCTGCACGTGTTAAGAAGATATATTGTTGAAGCTGAAAGCCAGTTTTGGGCCAACAGTGAATGGTATTAATATCACACTTGTAACCCAATATAGAATATCAGCTGACGCTCTACGAACCGATAATCATTTTATCTTAGTAAAAAGTGATTTATTTACCCGTGATAATCAGTCCTAAATTCGTGCCTTCCTGCTTAACCAACTCCACTTTCGATGTTCCCCGTTTCTCTCCTGAAACAATTCAAAATAAATTCAAACAACAAATTTATAAGTTAATCAGTTTATTCGGCAACATTTTCAGATTTAGAATATTATGTATCGTTAATGTTTAAGTTCGTATATTGTGCGTGCCTTGTAAAAAACAGTAAAAACATTTTTTGTTTATACAGTTAAACAATCAATCAGTACAATAAAAACTAATTATTAATTTATACAGTATATAGCATATGGCAAAACAACGTTTTTTAGATAGTACAAACTACCCATATGGCAAAACAACGCCCCCCAGTGGCACAGCGGTATGTCTGCGGACTTACAACGCTAGAATCCGGGTTTCGATACTCGTGGTGGGCAGAGCACAGATAGCCCTAATTTAGCAGTGTAAGACTAGAGGCATTTCCAGTCCATTAAGGTTACAATACCTATTAGAAATCATTGGGCCCATTAATTGTGATAAAATCACATAAACTGCAGGTGTGTTTTTGTTGTTGTTGTTTTTTTCACATTACTCTTAGAGGTGTATTAAGATAGCATATGAAATCTATACATGTCTCCCACAAGTTACTGGCCAATAGGCCCTTTGTTCAATTTCAGAACTCGTCAGTTGGGCTGGTGATGAAAGAAAACTGTAAAGTTTTGTACTGTATATACTAATGCGTTTCACTTTCAGTTTGATTTGTTTGTATTTCGCGCAAAGCTACACCAGGGTTATCTGCGCTAGCCGTCCTAATTTAGCAGTAAAACA
>NW_013666129.1:308049-322652 GCF_000517525.1 Limulus polyphemus
TCATCAACTAACTGTGTTACCGAAACTATTCAGCTGTAACTAATAATAAAGATTATATCTCTCATTGTGCCAAAAAATGTCGATTGTTATGTTTTTTACTCTTGAAAAGTTATGTTTACAATGCTACCCACAAATTACTGATCCTTATAATGAATAGTAGTTCAGATAATAAATTGGACTAAACGGGAAAACCATGGAATATGATAAAAACAAAGATAAAAGAAGCCTTCTACACCCACCTAACTGATAACATGAAGGTTTCATATATTGAATAACTTCACGTTCTTAACTGTATAAAACGTATTTACTTGGTGTAAAAGAACTTACCCAAAAAATGTGAAAACACCCATTTTCTATGTGAAATGCACAGGAAACAACAGAAGTAACTGTTGCCATTAATTGCAATATTGACAGTTTTTAAATAAAATTTTTTGTGTGACTTGTGTGTTATTAGGAACCTGTTAACCAACAAGATCATGCACCCACAAGCAGATCGGTGCATGAATGGTTTAGAAATGTGTTTCTCAATCCAATGTGGTCCATGGCTCATCCTATTAGTAATTCTATGGTTAAAATTTTACTATAACTTACCGCTAATGAAGCTTAATCTTCTATCTAACTTCGTAGACATATCATCCATAACCACCTGGTGTCGAAGGTTTGTACCATCTTCTCCTTTAAGGAATCAAAAATATTTTATTAGTTTTCGTTTGTTGGTTAGATTGTTGTTAAGCGCAAAACTATATAATTAACTAACTGTGCTGTGCCCACCATGGATATCAAAATCCTGTTTTTATCGTGATACACCTATAAACTTACCGCTGAGACAATGTGTGTGTGTAAAATGTTATAATTCCAAAAGAATATTGATAAACTTTCAAAACAATATAAAAGTAGTTGTTAAACGTCCATAAGTGTTCAGTCTTCAAAGTTTCCAGATCCACAAGTGCTGCACACTCTAGCAGTTTATTTGATCACCAGATTTTAGTCTGTGTGTATAAACAGTCACTCTTTTAGACCATAGGTTCCCAAATTCTGGCCCGCAGTTTTCTTAGACAAGTCCACAAGCCAATTTCTGGGAGTCCATGCAATGTCAGTCGTTATGCCGTTAGATAGCCCTAGTTAACATAACTGAGTTATAATTAAAGTTGTTTGCGGTGTATGGTAAGGTTAAAATTTTAAAAAAGGGTGGGGGTCTGGGAATTCTTTGATAACCCCTTCTCTTGGCGCAATAGTTCGACACTGACTTAATTTCGGCGCTATGGGGCTGTGGTAAGATACCATTATTTGGTCAAACAAGATTATTCTAATAGTAGACAATGGCTGTTGTTAACTAACTGCCTTCCCTCTAGTCTATAAATTCAAAAGTATGCGCAGGTGAATTTTTGTGTAGCTTTGTGCAAAATTGTGAAACAAAAACATTTGAGCGATTTGTCCACGGAAATGTGTACAAATCACAAGGGTTAATAAACTGATATTCAACTAAAATGACGTGATATTTAACTGGAGACCTGATACACAGTACTAAACCATGGAGGATCCTGCTATTTCGTCGTAAAAATAAGTGCTTGTTACTACACTGACAACAATAAATAGGTCATGTACTAGATGTACTTGCGCAGGAATCCCGAAAGTATTCTCTTTCAAGAGTAAATAGAACCAAAATTAATAGTAACAAATATTTTTATTCCTTGCTTTTCAATTTCATATGCCATGCTGTGTTGTAGCCTAATTATTCTCGTGATTCATGGCATGTGCACGTTTTACTGACACCACGACAGTACAAATTGCAAAGTTAAGCGTCCCTTATGTGACGTAATTTTAGTGTTTACTGACTTACTGACATACAACACACTTCTGTATGGTGGTGCGAGTCAAAGGCATCCACAGACAACTCTTGGGCTATTCTAACCAAATGGTGGGGTTTGCCTATCACTCTTATAACACGCCCACGTCCCCAACAGCCTGCGAAACGTAGAGGCTAGGATTCACAGTCCGGTATGCTAACCATTATTCCATGCCCTTCCTGGGCCTGCCATGGCCACGTGATCAGGACGCTTTACTCGCAGTCTGCGGGTCGCAGGTTCGAATTTCCGTCCCACAGAACATGCTCGCCCTTTCTGCCGTGGGGACGTTATAATGTGACGGCCAATCCCATTATTCGTTGGTAAAATAGTAGCCCAAGAGTTGACGATGGGTTGTGATGACTAGCTGCCTTCCCTCTAGTCTTTCAATCCTAAATTAGGGACGGCTAGCGCAGATAGCCCTTGTGTAGCTTTGCGCGACATTCAAAACACACATTGCCTTTCTCTTACATTTGCAGGACACTCTACGCCTTATAAGGTCAAACATATAATATAAAATTATCTTCCATAACTATATCGACGATCTGCTAATAAAACCGATAAATGCACTATTCTGTGGCATGACAAAGGAAAAAGAAAGGCTCGAAAAGAAGGTATTTCGCGCTATCAAACTATGGTTGCTTCTCCTTCAGGATCAAAATGAAAATCGGTCTTTAAAAATTGCTTTAAAAATAAAGTCATGCTCAGTATTGTTTCTCAGAAACGAAGGATTGTTCAGTGCCATTAATGAGCTAATAACATCTGTTTTCCATTTAGAACTGCACGTGCATTTTTGAATTCATAACTGTACGATATCCGCGTGGTTTCAGATTTCACGTGTTTCCTTCTTCACTCGTTGACTAGAAGTCCAATTTAACAAATAAACGGCAAAAAGTAAGCAGAAAGTTGATGTGCTTGTAGTGTTTCATTAGGGCTAACAAGAAACACGTGCTATTGCATTGTGGGTGGAGAAACAGACATGACAAGAAGACTCTGAATTATGGGATTCTTTCTGACTATCTTTCCGGCGGTGGGTAAAGAGCACTAAGTGGGTGTTAAAAGGAAAAAAACTGTGTGGAACTACTACTTCCAATGTTTAGTCCGCCTTGTAGGTATTGTGTTTGAAATTCGAGCAGACAAAATATTCTAAACAAAAACCAAAGACCTTACATTTTATACAGTTTAACATAAATTATATGTGTTTGGATCCATTTTTTATCTGTATAGCTTCAAACAGGGGCCACAGAAATGATTGTGCAGTAGTTTAGATAATGATGGTTGTGACATTACAATAAAGATTGAAAACACTAACTAAAAGTGTTTCATTAACAAAAATCAACGTTCCAGTGACAACCATTTACCTTTATTAACAAATTACCATACAAACCATTGTATTTGATGAATAGTTACAGTCTATATTATGCATCAATCTAGCCTATTTGTATTAAGTCAAAGCTGCACTATAGGTTTGTTTGTGTTTTAAGCGCTTATCTACACACTGGGTTGTCTTCGCTGTACCCACTGCGAGTAACGAACCTCGATGTTTAACGTTAAAACTCTCAAACTTGCCGTTGAGCCTCCAGGGGCTGTGAAATAGGCTATTTGCACTGTGTACTCTGCAGGGATCAAACCCCTATTGTAAGGTAATAAGCTCTCTAGATTATCGCTGAGTTAGCGTTAGCAAAGGAGACTAAGACTGAAGAAAACATACATGCACACACTTACTAACATTTAGTCTTACGAGTGAATCATACACAGCTGACAAGGAAATATAACCGAGATCTATAGCAAAAATTATGTATCTTTAATGTATAACATCTCGAACAGGACAGTATCTCTGAAAAAAAAAAATTGAGATTTAAAGTACTGAACATGATCTAAATGGAAAGAAATCATATCTTTATCAATTTGTATTTTTAGCAAAGCTACTAAGGCCATCGGCCACTATCTTTAATTTTGAAATACTGGCCAGTCAACAGCAACCTACCTCCAACCATTCATGCTAAGGGATAGACTATCATTCCCTTACAACGCAACAAGAGCTAAAAAGTGCGAGAAATATTTTGTGGTATCGCACAGATTCGAACCCAGCTCGCCAGCTCCGAAATCCAGAGATTTATCTTAACTTTATGTTAAGCCTAAAGTGTACAACTAATCATGAATTAAATACTATTTCATTGGTGGAATATTTCCTGTGCCTTGTTGTGATGTTTACGGTGATATCTTATTCAGGAAAGCGCTCAAAATGTCCTCTACTTCAAAAATCTAAACAAGATATATCCATAGGAAACTCCAACCCTGCTATGTCTACGCTCTTTACATTATTCATAACTAGCAGTTGTACTTGTGTGATATACATTGAGAGATTTATGAAACTTAACAAATCATTTATATGATTAGTTTATTGATTAAATAGCAATTGTAAAATGATTGTTTTACCAGTTATGAATATAAATAATGTTTCTGTTTTTGTCCTAAATATGTCAGTAATGATTGAAAGTACACAGACTATATGTATACCCACGTAATGAAATGGAAAACTGAATAAATCCCATCACTACCCCCAAGTAGCCACCACCACTGACTGATTATTATTTAGCCATCACTGGAACTATGAAATCTGTGCTTCTTCTTGACACATCCCGAACCATTCCTAAGTGATTAAACAATATTTGACAGGTCCAGATGCAAAACCTGGGAGGAGTTATAGGACAAATAAACACTTTTCTCAAATTATAGCTCAAATACTGCTTTGTTATTCACTACCATACCTTGTATGTTTGGGATCGTTAAAACAATCCTTTCTTGACAAATAAAAAATTACTAAACTGGCAAGGCGGAACTTTAGATTTAACAAATATGATTAAGATCACGTATAATTGTATCTACCGCATTCTTTTAAACGTGTTCTTTAAACACTTCAGATCAGACATTTGTAAAAATAACGGTTCAGATTTAGCTTTTTTTCTGACAAAAAACAAAACATCACTATCCAGAAGGCCCTTTGTTTAACGCTGGAACTCAGTAGCTTGTGAGGACCCGAATAAATTAAAAGTCCATCGAAAATGTTAGTTCTGTACATTACAAGAACTTATTGTTATGGCGTTTAACGACGAACCCTGATAAATTCATCATTGTAATAAAAATCAAATAAAATTATAGATATTAGGCTAAATGGTTTGTGTGTTTTCCAGTAGAAAGAGCTGAAATGCTATTTTTACACATCTCTGAATTGGATTAATTAGGAGGTATGGACAAATACAAATACGTTATAAAATGGGTTTGTCATCATAGTTACTAGGCCTAATAAAAGTATTGAATATTTGAACTGTAGATGACACTTCGGCTTATTTGTTTCTTTGTTTCAGAATCTTGCGCAAAATTACACAAATGATTATCTGAGCCTAGCTGTCAGTAATTTTGAACTGAAAGATCATAGGGAAGGCCAGTCAACAGCACCTACCGCCAACTCTTTGGCTACTCTGATCTGACCAAATATTATACGCGGATCGCGTTTGTACATAAATAGATTCACAAAGTGAGCACGCTAACCACTTGGACGACGACCTTACAGAATTTTGAAATGTGCGTGTGATAAACACTGGTTTTAATATTTTATGCAAAATAGGTTCTGTTTCGATTTTTATTGACGCAGAATCAATAATCAATCAATGATAGCTTTGACCCGAGGTTGTTTTTCCTTGTCCCCGTGGTACGTTTTAAAGTATAAACATTTGTTTTTCTGCTTGGGGTTCGTGCAACAGGAGTATGTAATAAATCACCGCATTACCAAAAGAAGACAAAAGTAACAAAAAATACATCTTAATATTCAATTGTGTTTGAATTCAGCGACGAAAAACATTTCCTATTCTGGAGTCCACTGCCGAGGTAAACACAAATACTGGTTAGTTCTTTATAAGGTTAGATGAATGTTTTCAGTGTGTTTCTTGCCAGGTTTGATACAATAACGACATAGTGGATAATTTATAGCAGCTTATAGTACACATGATATTGGTTACAAATTAGTGTTATGACACTGTATAAAAATCCGAAAGTTTTACACGCAGTGTACCCCGGTTGTTTAATGGCACAGGAGCACGTTACTGCTAAAGTTAGGGTAGAAGCTAAGCTGGATATCTTGGACTTCTAATGTTGGCTCAAAAACAAACTTGTGATACCACAAGATACATTTTTTTAATCAAAATATCAAAATTGTACTTAGAAACAAAATTTGTTTCGTCCACGAGACAATACATTAAAAACAATAAGAGCTAATTGATTACAGAGAATAACGTAAAGAGAAATAAGAGAGCCAAAGAGCGTCAGCGTTCTCTCATATAGCTAGAGCATAGCTTCACACCACGATGAAAACCACAGCATATCTTCACACCACGATGAAAACTAGAACATAATTTTACACCACGATGACAACCACAATATATCTTCCCACCACAATGAAAACTAGAATATAACTTTACATCACGATGAAAACCACAGCATATCTTCGCATCACGATAAAAACTAGAACATAACTTTACACCACGATGACAACCACAGTATATCTTCACACCACAATGAAAACTTGAATATAACTTTACATCACGATGAAAACCACAGCATATCTTCGCATCACGATAAAAACTAGAACATAACTTTACACCACGATGAAAGCTAGAGCATAACTTCACACCATTATGAAAGTTAGAGCCTAACATAACATCACGATGAAAGCTATAGCACCACTATGACAGCTAGAGCATAACTTCACATCATTATAAAAGTTAGAGCATAACGTAACACCACGATGAAAGCTAGAGCATAACTTAACACAACGACGAAAGCTACAGCATATTTTCACACCACGATGAAAACTATGGCATAACTTCATACCACGACGAAAGGAGGAGCATATCTTCACACCACAATTAAAGCTAGAACATAACTACACACCACGATAAAAGCTAGAGCATAACTTAACATCACGACGAAAGCTACAGCATAACTTTACACCATGATGAAGGCTAGAGCACAACTTCACACCACGATGAAAGTTAAAGCATAACGTAACACCACGATGAGAGCTAGAACATAATTTCACACCATGATGAAAGCTAGAGCGTAACTTAACACCACGACGAAAGCTAGAGCATAACTTCACACCACGATGAGAGCTAGAACATAATTTCACACCATGATGAAAGCTAGAGCGTAACTTAACACCACGACGAAAGCTAGAGCATAACTTCACACCACGATGAAAGCTACAGCGTAATTTTACACCACGATGAAGACTAGAGTACAACTTCACACCATGTCGAAAGCCATAGCATATCTTCACACCACAATGAAAATTAGAACATATCTTTACATCACGATGAAAACCACAGCATATCTTCGCATCACGATAAAAGCTAGAACATAACCTTACACCACGATGAAAGCATGAGCATAACTTCACACCATTATGAAAGTTAAAGCATAATGTAACATCTCAATGAAAGTTATAGCACCACTATGACAGCTACAACATAACTTCACACCATGACGAAATGTAGAACATATCTTCACACGACAATGAAAGCTAGAGCATAACTTCACACCATTATGAAAGTTGAAAACATAACGTAACACCACGATGAAAGCTAGAACAGAACTTCACACCACGATAAAACCTATCACATAACTTCATACCACGACGAAAGGAGGAGCATATCTTCACACCACAATGTAAGCTAGAACATAACTACACACAACGATAAAAGCTAGAGCATAACGTAACACCACGATGAAAGTTAGAACATAACTTCACACCACGATAAAAGCTAGAACATAACTTCACATCATGAGGAGTATTTAAAAACCTTACGAAGTAAATACCGTTTTCCTGATCTGTCCTTTATATTTATCTTTCTAAGTGTTCATATATTCCTGGTTTATCCTTTAGATTTTCCTATCTAAGTGTTTATATGTTCTTGGTTTATCCCTTACATTTACCTTTCTTATACATTTATATCTTAACTGTCCAGAAGTTCCTGGTCCATTCTTTGCATTTACTCTTTTTAACTGTTTAAGTTATAGATAAAGTTAAAGGATTCACGTTGTAAAATAACATATGATGTTATATTTTAATTCTATTTATTACCTATGTGTCTTTTGTTAGCGCCTGTCTGTATATCTGTTGTTCATTTTTCTTCAATGATATCCGAGAGGATATTCCCCTTTAATATTAAACTAGAAAAAAAGAAATATGTGATATCAATTTGCCATCACCATACTTCCAAAACTTGGCGCGTGAATAAATTTTAGTTGTTTTAGTTGATGTACTGTGACGTTGTCTCTTTGTTCTATTTTAATTTTAGCATGAAGTACATTTCTCTAGTAACTGTATAAATTAATGGGTAAAATACAAGCAACACTTTTTCAAAAAGAAGTAGAACATTATGTAGATAAAATAGAACACAATCACACACACATAACCCACGGAATCACACAAAACAACGCTTGACTCCCTGAAAGATCTTAGAGTACGAATGTCTTCACACCATCTGGATAGCTTTAGATATACCGTTAACAGTGACGGAAAGACTGGGTTCATTAACAATTTGATAGGAGAAGTTTAGTGAGATGGATCACTTGTGTCATAACTGAGCAATGTTTGTTAAGTGGAAATGTTTCGAGTACTGTCAGACTTTTGTTCACACTCTTCTATGCTATTTGCAAAACATGCAACTAACCTCTACAAACCTCTCAAGTAAAATCAGTAAATACATTATCCACTTCAGAAAGATAATTTAAAAAGCCTGGTTGCCTATATTTTTAAGTATGCTGATACATTTGGAGAAAATTAAGCATCATAAAATATGTTTTTTCTATCCTTTTTTAACGACCGCAATCTTTTCTTGCTTTTAAACTTAAATATCACTAAGTATAACGTATTTTTCAGAGTACACCAGAGATGACAGTACGATCGTGTTCCAATGTATAACAGAGTTGACTACACAACCATGGCTGAATGTGCGATCATGTATGATCATGGGCAAATACTCATCAGAGCTGAGAGAATGATCATGGCTGAATGTGCATCAGAAATGACAGTACGATCGTGTTCCAATGTATATCAGAGTTGACTATACAACCATCGCTGAATGTGTACCAGAATTAACTGTGTGACCATGCCCCAATGTAAATATGAGATGACGGTATGTTTGTGGTAATTTATTTTTTATTTTTTGCGTCTCCCGCTGTCAGAATTTAAACCCGAAACTGCTAACACTACAAATGAGTACTTTACCAACGGAACTACTGCTAGCAAGGCACTCTTTAATAACTCAAGTTTTTAACCTCACATTTTTTGAGCAGCCATTGTTTTTACATCTCAAATTTCACTTGAAAGTTACAAAACAAACAAACTATTTACAAGCAACAGCTGAGAGTAATGTTTAAGCCTCGTGTAATAACCACTCAGCGAGGGACGTTATTATCTTGGCGTTCCTACTTTAGTAAGGTCAGGAGTTTAACAACTGTCGCGTTCTTCCGATTACTAGATCTACACTGTGACTAGTCGTTGTTCAAAATAATATTAGTACGAACTCTGAAACGCACAGAAAAATAATTTAGAGCATACAGTTCCTATTGTTATGTCGTTGTTCTATCTTTGGCGAGTTCTTTTAATTTATTCAGTAAAGCGAATTCGAAATCCAGTCGTCCACGTAAACTATAATCAATTAGTTTATTTCTTCCTTTGACGTTTCTATAAAGTTGAACACTTGTGCTCTGTCGTAACTTGTTGTAGGCCTACTTTACAAATGACGTTAGCTGACCTAAAACAATTCAAGTTGCTTGTACAAAGTTGTCTTGATGTTTAGGGCACTCGATTCGCAAACTATGAATCGCGTGTTCCTATCCTGTCTCTGAACATGGTCGTCCCTTTTAGCCATAGAAGCCTTATAATATGACAGTCAATCCCACTATTCGTTGCTAAAGTGTAACCCAAGAGTTGGAAGTAGATGGTGCTGACTAGCTGCCTTTCCTCTAGTCTTTCACTTCAAAATTAGGGACGGCTGGTGCAGATACCCCTCAAGTAGCTTTGCGTAAAATTCAACAAAACAAACACACAACTACTGCGATTGTATTTCACTGATCGCACACACCCTCCACTCTGGTTGTATTTCACTGATCGCACACAATCTCCACTCTGGTTGTATTTCACTGATCGCACATACCCTCCACTCTGGTTGTATTTCACTGATCGCACACAATCTCCACTCTGGTTGTATTTCACTGATCGCACACAATCTCCACTCTGGTTGTATTTCACTGATCGCACACAATCTCCACTCTGGTTGTATTTCACTGATCGCACACAATCTCCACTCTGGTTGTATTTCACTGATCGCACACACCCTCCACTCTGGTTGTATTTCACTGATCGCACACAATCTCTACTCTGGTTGTATTTCACTGGTCAAGACACTTAAAAGAAATTGAAAGAACACATCGACGGATACAGTCACCCTTGTATGCATGATTTTTTTATTCTATTTATCTATGTGTATGTGTGTGTGTGTGTGTGTGTGTGTGTGTGTGTAGCTGGTCACAGTTAGTATCAATGTGAAGAATGACTTTCTCATCACTAGAAACCAGGTTTCGATACCTGTGGTGGGCAGAGCACAGATGGCCCTTTGTGTAGCTTTATGCTTAATAATAAGCAACAACGACTTTCTCATTCTCAGTTTGCGTCCTGGTGATGATTATAGTGTTTCGTATAAAGCCAAGAATAAAACATTTGAACAAATGTTTTTCTTTCTTTTTACATAAAAATGTAGATGTACTTGTGAGGTTTATAAATTTTCTTTCGTAACCAGTTCTTTTAAGATTTTTCCTGAATATTTATTGTCAACGTTTAACTCTTAATTCTTATTTTTTCTAAAATCGCAAACCCCCAGAGATAGCCCGGCCTTGAAGATCGGTAAGGAATGGAAATGTCGTTGAATTTAGGTTTCAGTTGCGTTAAGTATGACAAGTTCATCGTCAGTTGATTAAGGTTAGCTCACGTTGAAAGTAGAGCTTTGGATCCCCTTCCTCCTCTTCCCATCCTTCCCTCTCCCTCCCCCGACTCTGTGTTCAATGTTTAGTTATGGTATGCTTTAAAATAATCTACTCTACAATTCAAGTATAAAGACGTCCAGGGATCGCAGACTCTAGAGTGTCCCTAGCCCGAAGTTCAAACTCTTATTATTTGCTCCTGATGAACAAGCATGTAAAACATCTTATTAGGATACAGTCAATACAAAAATTAGTAATTCCACTATCATCGGACTTAACAACGTTCAGATTAGATATGCTTGTTCATTAGAAAAGATTCATAATATCAACAAGTATAAAATCATCACACGCTCATGTTCCATTCATGTCCAAATAATGAACATGTTACAATAACCTAAGGTGGTGTTCGCTTCCTCAATTTCCCTAAAAACTTGTCTCCGGACAAGCAACACATGGTTCTGCACCCTGCTACTTTTATTTTTGACGTCTTCCATGGTTAGTTTTATGGATAGTTTCAATCCTTAGAGCTGATGGGACACTTGTCACTACATCTTGTTCCTATTAGGGTTCTTTTTTGTTCTGATGTTGTAAAAATAAATTTGTTGAATGATTCGTACTTGTCGCAGCTGACGTCAAGTTATGAGTTTAAAACCGCATGGGAATATATTTTTCTTTTTGTTTCTGCAATATTTCTTAGGTCAGCATCCTTACAAACGAAACTGCTGCTTAGTATATGAGGAGCCTATCCCACCCCATTCCCCTCCAGTGAGTAATCATGCGCTTTCTTATAAACTGAGATTACACAGATTGAATGCCCTTTTGTTTCCTCTGATGTTAATTACGTCGTTTCGGTCCTCTTGACATACAAAGCTCAAGATGTGAAATGTACTTACTGAACAAATCTGATGGTCGTGCGGAGTGTCTCAATGACTACGAGATTAAACCTATTCCACAACACGTGATACTCACCAAACACCTCCAGTATAAAAACCACTTTGAATCGAATGGTTTAATCAGAAATGAAAAAGTGGTTGACTTATCTAGTAGGATACACCAGATATAGCGACACCTTCAAAACCGGGGTATCAGGAGCAAGTATCAATATAAAATTCAGTGATATTGCTCCCAGGTCCCTACTAAACAGAATAACGGTACCGGTACACTAAGTGTCTATAAATAAAGTTTACCACCCAAGTACACAGGTTAATCTGTTAATTAAATAAATATATCAGTGTACAAAGTGAAAATGAATAGAGTAAATACTTTATCAAATTTTGTATTAGGTATATAATTGATAATCTTTAACTTTGTAGTGTATTGTAATTTTTAAGTATATTAGAAAGTTACGCTGGAATTACAAAGGGTATATGTTTTATTATGAAGTAATCTATATTTTACGATTTTAATCGGGGATGTGATGATTTAAAATTGATTTTGACTATTGTGAAGCAAAAAATTCAAGACAAAGTTTCATATTTAAATTGTATTGTTTTTAAGGGGAAAATAAAAATAAATGAAAAATAGTGAAAACTACGAAACCGATTCTGTAAAGAGTTAGCAATTTTAAATAACTGTAACAGTTCAAAGATTTGTTTTTGAATTTCGCGCAAAGCTACACGAGGGTTATCTGCGCTAGCCGTCCCTAATTTAGAGGGAAGGCAGCTAGTCATAACCACCCACCGCCAACTCTTGGGCTACTCTTTTACAAACAATTAGTGGGATTGACCGTCTCATTATAACGCTCTCACGGCTGAAAGGGCTAGCGTGTTTGGTGTGAAGGGGATTCGAACCCATGGCCCTCAGATTACAAGTCGAGCGCCCCTAACCACCTGGCCATGCCGGGCCTCCAGTTGAAAGAAATAATAAAACAAGTTGTATGAAATATAATATCAACAGAAAGTGAAACTTGAATTGTCAAATTATTATTATACATATATTATATTTGTGACAGCTTTTTAAAATAAAAACAGCCCAAATTATGTTTTGTTAGCAAGTGATAACTTACGAGTGTAATTTTTAGTTATCTTAGCATCAACACATCAACTTTTGAAAATAAGTTAACTCTTTTCCATACACAGAATTTCTTTTAGGTAAACAAATAATAATAATAAAGACCATGCCGGGCCAATAAATTGTGAAAAATTTCTTCAATACAGAGCAACAAATAGTATAGCTAGATCATTCAATTTATTTTTTTTAAATACTGGATGTTGCTTTTTGCAGGATTAAGTATATGAGAAAATCATTTTAGATAACCTAAATAGAATTTAAATTTACTTGGCTACAATTTCTGAGATTATAAATACACAAAAAATCTGTGATAAGATACTTTAAGTTTTTAGAATGTATTTTAGGTAGAGCATTGAAAAATTCTAAAATTTGTCTGAATTCAGTCTTTATATAGGTTCTTATATTAGCTTGTACATTTTCATTTACTAACAAAAATGATACAAGTACCAAACTCAATGTTTTTAATATATATAATGTTTAGTATGTCATTTACATGATAAATCAATAATAAAATTTGTAGGCAGGCTCTTCAAAATAATTGAAGTAATACTCATCCTAGAAACATTGTTTTAGTTACTGGAGATTTACAGCATTGAATCTAATTATGTTTTACTAAGTACCTTAGAATGGTCCAAATCTAACTGATCCCTTAGAACTTGACGTCTAGCTGTTGCAGGACTTGAGGTGGATGTTGGAGTAATTACATCACCTACATGAACAAGGGGGACTTTATCAGGATACTCTTTCAGCTGAGACACGATGTCCTGAATCTGGTCAATGAAAATATCTGCATGGTGCTCAGGAAGTAACTGTGTCATCACCTATTCCAATATTAAAACAAAACATCGTCCACTGAAATAATATTAAAAGGAAACAATATCTACATCCAGTCACAAAAGTATTCAAACACAAGCATCAACAACTCTTTACACACGTGTTGAAGACAAAATATTAACCTTTCAATATCTGACTTGATGTCTGAAAATAGGTTGTTCAGTTATAGAGCCTTAAGCTAGAAAATCAGATCCCTCTTGCCACGCCCACCTGTCATATCCCCTCTTTCACAAATTGCCAGTAGTTCTCTCTGACATTCAATGCAATATTATTTACAACCAATAGAAAGCCAAAAGTTTTAATATATCAAATTATATTATATTATTTTATGTACAAAAAAACTTCTACTTCTTTTCCAGTTCAAACTTTCCCACAGGAAATGCATGAACGAGATTGGTTATATTTTTAACAGCTCTTGTTGCATAGTTAGAAAGCCAGAAAAATTATGATAGTTATAGGACATTGTCTGTTTTTTGTATTATTTATTCTGTTACTTAATACATTATTTAACCAAATAAAAATTTAACACAGTAGTACCACTAGTATAAAAAGTAGGTTCTTCGACATTCAACAAAAAAAGAAAGTAAAAACATGACCAATGTAAGTACCATATTTCTTGTTTTTCATGTGTATTGTTTAATATCATAAAAGTATCAAAATATAAAAATTAGTAACTTTTTAGGTTATATAACATTAGATTAGGTAAAATTAATAATTTTTCACAAGGTATACTTACAAGCAACTCACAAGTAGCCTATGCATTATATAATTCAATAGGGTAAGGTGAGCTACACACTTACCAACCGATTTATAAATTCTATGGTAGGAATATGCAATTTTGTTATTAGACAGTTCAAAAGAGTGATAAAA
>NW_013666129.1:323448-325588 GCF_000517525.1 Limulus polyphemus
TACTCGAAGCTAACAATGTGAATGATCGTCGAAAATTTGAACAGGATTCAAGTACTAACTACTCTAAGCTAACAATGTGAATGATCGTCGAAAATTTGAACAGGATTCAAGTACTAACTACTCTAAGCTAACAATGTGAATGATCGTCGAAAATTTTAACAGGATTCAAGTACTAACTACTATAATCTAACAATGTGAATGATCGTCGAAAATTTGCACAGGATTCAAATGCTAACTAGCATAAGCAAATAATAACGAATGATCGTCACAGGGTTTAAATGCTAACTACTCTAAGCTAACAATGTGAATGTTCGTCGCTAATTTGCACAAGATTCAAATGCTAGCTACTATAAGCTAATAATAATGAATGATCGTCACAGGGTTTAAATGCTAACTACTTTAAGTTAACAATGATCGTCCTCAATTATTACCTTATTTGATATATTTCACAGCACATCATTCAGAAACTTCAGAAATATACAAGTGTCTCGCGTGTAGGTCTTTCTCAACCTCAACAGTACTTCAAACACTGTGACGTCATCCAGTCAGAACAGAATCTGTCAACATGTTAGTAATTATACAATTTGCGGCTTAAGGTTTAAATTTCTTACAATTGTTCGAAATGATAAACGAACATATACACGACAAGTCCTGGTAATAAGTAAAAGGCCTCATCGGCACCTGGATAGAGCAGATGTAGAAAATACAGATCGTTGTAAAGGTAGTCAAAAAATAGGCTTGCGTAAAAACTATGTGAGAATGTCAAAACAAATTCGTATTTATTTTTTATGGAATGAATTGTGCAAGTTCGCGGGTTTTTCCGCTCTTAAAAACACGAGTGGTGAATGATAATCTGAAGGGTACGAGCACTTACGTTCCAGGGTACGAGAAATTACAGCAACTTGCACGTTCTCTTTACCTAAACGTGTCATATCTAACACAGAAAATCAGACTTTCTTGAAAACCACCCATGGGCAACTTATTTTTGTTGTTGTAACAGGCAACATACTGGAGACATCAAACATACAGTTGATGTGAACGTGCTTTGTAGTCACTATGAAAAAACCTATACACTAGATAGGTGAAATGAAGAAATGATGTCATTGGCCACTATTCAGTTCTTCACATTATATAGCCGCACAATAACAGATATGATATTTATTTTATTATTTGATTACTGGAGACATGTTTGCTACAAGGTGTTCTAAAATGATTTTTATCATTGAAACCTAATGAACCACCGATTGAATCGATATTAACTATTAGAAAATACACGACTAAAAAAATAAAGACTTCATTCGGTTAGTAAATGAACTGGGTATAGGTGAATACTTGTTTACAGAATAATACCTTTTTGGATAAATTATTGATTTTTATTCACTTAAATCTAGGTTTTATACAGGATAGGCTAGAAAATAGGTTCTGTACATACTGCTAAAATATATATCTAAAAAGTAAGGCGTCATTCGGTATAGAGTGCTACAATAGACATAAAAAGTAGGGCGTCGTTCAGGGCTACTATATACAAAAGTAAGACGTCATTCGGTATATAGAGCTACAATAGACATAAAAGTAGGACGTCATTGAGTATACAGTGCTACCATAGACATAACCAGTAGGGCGTCATTCAGTATACAGTGCTACAATAGACGAAAGTAGAGCGTCGTTTAGTATTCGATGTTATAATAGACAAAAGTAGGGCGTCATTTTGTATACAATGCTACAATAGAGATAAAATGTGTGGCGTTATTCGGTATACAGTGCTAAAATACACATAAAAAATTAAGGAATCATTCGCTACACAGTGCTAATGAAAATTTATTTTACCCTATAGTGCGATTTCGGATATTTTGAATACTGTAACACACTTTCAAATTTGACTCGAAGACTGGTAAATTTGGAGTCGAGAAGTTTGTCATTACTTTATATATATATATTCTTAATGCACTCTTCAATAGTACTCAAAACTGGACGATCATTTAACAATGGTATATGTAGTTTATCACCTCCCGAAACATGGAGGTATATAAATGTAAACATTTGAAAGTAGGAACAATGTTCAAAGTACATGGTGTTTATCAGCTTCCGTAACTTGGAACTGTAGAAATGTAGACATTTGAACAGAGGTACAGTGTTCAAC
>NW_013666129.1:326316-327612 GCF_000517525.1 Limulus polyphemus
GCTCCCGTAACTTGGAACTGTAGAAATGTAGACATTGGAAAGTAAGTACACTAATCAACGTATTTGTGGTATATCAGCTCCCGTAACTTGGAACTGTAGAAATGTAGACATTGGAAAGTAAGTACACTAATCAACGTATTTGTGGTATATCAGCTCCCGTAACTTGGAACTGTAGAAATGTATAGACATTTGAAAAGAGGCACACCGTTCAACGTACATGCGGTTTATCAGCTCCCGTAAACTGGAACCGTAGAAATTTAAACATTCCAAAGTAGGTACAGTATTATGTAAGTTCGAATTTTTCTAAAGAAATTAGGTATGGCGAACCTCAATTACCTCTACAAAAAATGTACAAGAAAACTAATAACGGCTAGTATGTATTGAACCATTAGTTGTATCCCTCAGTATTACGATAAACCCAATAACATCTCACCAGATTAGTTCGTCATCTGTACACGAAACTGATAATGCAGAATAATCTTCATAAATGTCAAATTACACCATTCCCAAAATTATTATAAATATTATAAGATGTAAAACAACTACAACAAACCGAAATGACAGCTACATAAGTGTTAAGATAATTCTACGATACTGAAAGTTATTATAAATAATAATGGAAGAAAACATCTAACCATAAACAGAAAAGAAGTATGTAGTTACTTACAGAACACATAAAAATCCATATCATTTGCTACTGTGGTCCATAAGTTAAACAATACTTGAAACGTAACATTTGCAGTTGTGCACATCCAACAATAGACACCTACTGAAGCAACAGAAAGACAATGGCAAAAAGCAGTCTATTACGCCGTAGTCTGTATACAAATAAACAAAAGAAAAAGTACATACTGACCTAGTATTATCCCCACGTTTTCGAACACAATATGAAAGCGAACATGCTTTAATAACACTAACATCATCTTAAGATGGGGTATTAGCCTATTCTGTCAGTCTGTAACATAAGAAACTAACAACACACGTACAAAATAATCAACCTATAATCACATAATAACCTAACAACACACCATATCATAAAATAAATACAAAATGTTCAACTTCTAATCAAATAACAAACCTGACAATACACCATATCATAAAATAAATACAAAATGTTCAACTTCTAATCAAATAACAAACCTGACAATACACCATATCATAAAATAAATACAAAATAGTTCAACTTCTAATCAAATAACAAACCTGACAATACACCATAACATAAAATAAATACAAAATGTTCAACTTCTAATCAAATAACAAACCTGACAATACACCATAACATAAAATAAATAC
>NW_013666129.1:328376-335380 GCF_000517525.1 Limulus polyphemus
TGCTTTGTTATCCTCTAATCTAGGCATGTTGTTTTGTTATCCTCTATTCTAGGCAAGTTGCTTTGTTATCCTCTAATCTAGGCATGTTGTTTTGTTATCCTCTATTCTAGGCAAGTTGCTTTGTTATCCTCTAATCTAGGCATGTTGTTTTGTTATCCTCTAATCTAGGCAGGTTGTTTTGTTATCCTCTAATCTAGGCATGTTGTTTTGTTATCCTCTAATCTAGCAAGTTGTTTTGTTATCCTCTATTCTAAGCAAGTTGCTTTGTTATCCTCTAATCTAGGCAAGTTGCTTTGTTATCCTCTAATCTAGGCATGTTGCTTGTTATCCTCTAATACAGACAGGTTGTCTTATTATTCAGTAATCTAGGCACGTTGCTTTATAATTTATTAACCTAGGAACGTTGCTTTGTTATCCTATGTTTGCCATATCCCATCTGCCAGGATGAGTCCTGGTATTGGATGAAAACCTCGTCGGCACTGGATATAGCCAATGCAATGTGGTTAACATATCATCACATATACTTCTTTGTTTTCAGCCATAAGTTCTTAGAATCCATTATTATAATACAGGTTGCTTTATCATCCAGCAGTATAGGCAATTTGCCTTATTATCCAGTAATATGGGCAATTCGCCCTGTTATCCATAATAGGAATGTTTTCCTGTTAGCCATTAATATAGGCAGGTTGTGTTATTCTCTACAAAACTTGCCAAGTTGTTTTATTATTCAGTTATCTAGGCAATTAATAGAGAAACTCATATCACGTAAGCCTTAAACAAATCGAAACTTACCCTCCTTCCGAGTCCAGTTATGACACTGGGTACATTGTTGAAGTTTACTAGGCTTCACGCATCGTTTAAGAAATCTCCACACCATTCCTGACCACTGGTCTAGAGTTTCTAGAAAACAACATTCACTGTAGCATGAGCCTGTTCTAGCATTTACCGCCAAGAATGGAAGTAGTTGTTTACGTCACTTCAACAAAAACAAAACCATTTGTCTCAATGAAAAACTCACTTTAGTCATACATTATTCCACCAATGGGAGTGCACCTTCTGGAGTTTGTAAGTTAAAAAACCGACACTAACTCGTAGGCATAAATGCACTAACAGTTCGAAACAATTCAACGCATCATTAACTTAACCTATGGATCCTCTCTCCTTGTTTTTACAGGAAGTTTATTCTATTTCAACCAGCCAAGTTCTCTTCTTCCGTTGAAGTAAGCTATTTGGGGTTTTAGAGTTTGGGGACGTTTTCATTCTAGTTTTTTTTTGTGTGATTGGTGTAAGCTCGTTAGTACTGTCAACGTCTATGGAATATGCTAGCTCGCGGATGCTCTCCACCACGTGCGCCAAGGTTATGGTTAAAAAAGAGATATTTAAACACGTTATGTTGTAAATTACAACAGGAGAATCAAGGACATTAACTATACATTGGCTTGTATACAGACTGTATGGTGCGTGAACTGGTACAACCACACAAACCAGAACCAGGATTGTTCAGACAACTGGAAATTGTGCAGACTCACCTTACCAAGTTATATACCAAGGCACATGTGTGATATATATTATAAGACGTCCTCACCCCCACTCCTAACGAACGAACCAATAGGTCTTCTGTTCTTAAAGTTGACACTTTGATCTTGTTCTCTTTTCAATAAACAGTCTTTTTATTAATGCCAAACGTTTGTAATTATCTACTCGGAATACTTGTTAGGTTAAGCCAGGCTTCATTAACGTGACGAGGAAGATACACAAAGTTTGATTAGTTTGATGATTATTACGTTGTAGTCTATGGGTTACACTGCATAGCTTACATTCTCTAATGATGAAATATCACAAATCATGCGAAGTAAATCTTATTTACTGGAATTCCACTAACGAGCTAGAGTTGTTATTCTGAACTACTCCGGTACAAACGTTTTAAATTCAGATATTTCACAATTGTTTATAGCATTTGTTCAAATACACGTACAAACATATTATCAATGGTAATGTAAGAGAGTTTTCAGATAGATGTACAAACACGTTATAAGAGAGTTTTTATATAGACGTACAAATATATTATCAATAGGTAACATAAGATAGCTTTCAAATATATGTACAAATATGTTATCTATAGGTAATACAAAACAATTTTCAAATAGACGTACAAACACGCTATCAATGAATAATATAAGATGGTTTTCAAATAGACGCGCAAACATGTTGTCAGTAAGTAATATAAGAAACATTCCTTATCAGTTTGAAAAATAAAATATAATAAGCTGTATAATTTGTTTTTTCTAAAACCGGAGACTTGAAGAGAATCGAATACAGCCTCTATCGGTTTGTTAGAAATCTTAACACACTAGAGTTGATTATGTTTTTCATTAAACGTAGTTCTACACATTACATTATTATGTCTTTCATTAAACGTAGTTCTACACTCAAGATGATTATGTTTTTCATTAAACGTAGTTCTACACATGACATTATGTTTTTTATTAAACGTAGTTCTACACATGGCATTATTATGTTTTTCATTAAACGTAGTTCTACACATGGCATGATTATGTTTTTCATTAAACGTAGTCCTACACATGGCATGATTATGTTTTTCATTAAACGTAGTTCTACACATGGCATGATTATTCTTTTCATTAAACGCAGTTCTACAAATGACATGATTATGTTTTTCATTAAACGTAGTTCTACACATGACATTATTATGTTTTTCATTAAACCTAGTTCTACACACGAGATGACTATGTTTTTCATTAAACGTAGTTCTACACACGAGATGATTATGTTTTTCATTAAACGTAGTTCTACACATGACATGATTATGTCTTTTATTAAACGGAGCTTTAAACATGAGATGATTATGTTTTTCATTAAACGTAGTTCCACACATGGAATGATCATGTTTTTCATTAAACGTAGTTCTACACATGACATGATTATGTCTTTCATTAAACGGAGCTTTAAACATGAGATGATTATGTTTTTCATTAAACGTAGTTCTACACATGGTATGATTATCTTTTTCATTAAACATAGTTCTACACATGGTACGATCATGTTTTCCATTAAACGTAGTTCTACACATGGTACGATCATGTTTTCCATTAAACGTAGTTCTACACATGACATGATTATGTCTTTTATTAAGCGAAGCTTTAAACATGAGATGATTATGTTTTTCATTAAACGTAGCTGAATTCTGCAAAATAAATAACACTGTTAATACTTTCAAGACGATGTTACGGACCTAATAACAAGAAGGAACTAGAGGGATTTCTACGTAAATCAACATGACTTCACTGCACGTGAAGTTTACGAGGGCCGAAAAAAAGTACTGAATGAAAACATAGCTCCACTGATAAAAACAGCAAGAAATCATTGAAAACAAAAACACAACCAGACTAGTTTCTATACAATCACTATTTGATTCTTAATGATACCAAAAATATTAAACTGTCCCTGTTTTGCCTTGTTGGGAAGTCATATCTAATACAGGGTAGTAACAATCACTGGCACAAACTAACGAGGGCTACTTATGTTGGGAAGTCATATCTAATACAGGGTAGTAACAATCATTGGCACAAACTAACGAGGGCTACTTATCTGCGCTTGCTAGCCTTCCCTAATTTTGAAGAGATAGACTAAAAACAAATCAGTCCGTCAACAATACCCACCGCCAACAGTTGATTTACTTTTGTCAGACCGAATAGTGGAATTTGACAGTCACTCTTCTAATGCATCCACGGAGATAACGGGGTACGAACCACGAAACGTCAGATCCACAGTCCGGCACGTTAATCACTGGGCCAAGTTCGGCACATAAAGCAGCTTGTAACTTTTTCTCCGTTGATAACCGTCCTTCTGTATACCATTCCTTCTGTTCGTCTTGCAATTTTCCAGTTTACGCGGGTGTGCGCTTAGATGTATGCGAGGTGAAGAAACACATTTTTTATTTTTATTTTTGAAATACTATTGGAAGAAATATGCCACATTTACAATTCATATTGCTATTTACTTCTTCGGCAAAGCACTATAAATCCCACCAACGTTTAACAGCATTGTCATACGTCAGTTTTGATGACAAATTACCTAACCTGCTGTTTATACACGCTGTTATCAAAGTAAGCCGCCGGCTTGCTAAGGAAACCTCGTCACATTGTATCGGTGAGCCCCCTATGTGCCACACAGATGACGTAGCTATGAGAAAACTCGAATATAATTAATTAAGCTTCTTCGGCTTCCTTTGTGTTTCTTTTATATATGTGTGTGTATAAAAAGAAGAAGGAAAAGACAGGTGTCAAACTGATGGTGACATCTAATCAGATAACAGGAGTGAAGAAAAATGAGGATATTTAAAGTACAAATGCCTAAGTCAATATAAAATAATACACTTTATTTCTACAGAAAGATATTGAGGATGACGTTGAAAATCGAAACAATCTTAAATTTAAACCTAGTATAAATATTTAACTAATGGTATTTTATTTGAATGCAAATAATTTACGGTTTACGAGATAAAAACTTATATATATATATATATATAGTGGTTGCTCCCTCCTTTGGCTCAGCACCAAGTCAGAGGGCTTATGAACGTTAAAAATCTGCTTTCGATACCCGCGGTGGATACTCACAGATAGCATATTGTGTAATTCTGTGCATAACGCAATCATAGTGTGTTGTATATTTTATATTAACTTTTATTAATGATGAATATCGCAAAAACACAGCGATTATTAATACGAAATAAAAACAAACGACTCAACTGAAATTTTGTTCAAAGTTGTTTATAAACATAACATCATTATATTTTACAGTTTTTGTTTAGAACAGATCACAAAGAAAACAATACAACTTACTTGACACTACTATTACATTAAATAATCTAAAATCTTAGTTTCTCAGTGAAGACGTGTCGTGGCTGAAATAGTTACTAATTTTACCCTTCCATAACTAGTACACAATATTTCTTTATTCAGGTATATTAAGATATTTTTTCTTTTAAATGTCCATGCAGTGAATCACATCCTCATTGACTGTATGTCACAAGGTCGTAAAGATGTACAAATCCTTTTACTGAGGAAAGGTTACATTCAACAACTTTGGTAAGTCAGTATCTGTAAAATAGGCGATTTTGTAAGGAACAACTAGGAACGTAGTTTAATCTATCCAAACAGGTGATGCAGAGATCTATGCAAACTAACTTGGAATGGTTTAGATTATGTATGTAGCCCATGGTTGAAGTATGTAACTTGAGGATTATGGGACTACACACATAGGCTTCAGTCTGACTATAAAAGTGGGGTATTTCCATGATTCTGTCTCCTTTGTTTTGACTCTTCTTTGTTTTGAATCTCTTTGTCTTAGCTCTTTATCCTGCCTTCGATCTCAAAAATTAATTGATTCCATGTTTGATTTCGTTGCCTCATAGTCCTGAACCTGCATCATACGGATACTTTTAGCCTCTTCGTGTATGGCAGTGTGCCTGAATACTAGAAACTAGTTATAGAGTAAAAGCCCCCCAATGGCACAGCGATATGTCTGCGGACTTACAACGCTAGAATCCGGGTTTCGATACCCGTGGTGGGCAGAGCACAGATAGCCCATTGTGTAGCTTTATGCTTAATTACAAACAAAACATAAAGTAAAATGTCATTGCCGTGACCAAAGAATTGTTATTGTGGAGTTTATTTTGAAGGTGCTTTTTTCTGATCCTTATCTGGTACAGTAACGTTTGTAAATCATGCTATCATGAAAGATAACTTTCTGAGTGTAAGTAAACTTACCATAGAGATGAAAAAGCTACAGTACTCTGTTTGAGAAAATGTCTAAATCTAGGGGGGGCACTCTGCTGAACCCATAACCTTAATCAGTCATGGTAACAGCAATGTCCACGTTTTTAATCCATCCTCGAGGCCAAGAGGTTATTGTTTGCCTTGCTGTGTAATCTTGGTAATCCTAATACAACCTCAAATAGTTATAGCATGTATGAAAGAGCATAGAGCAGTAAAAAAAGGTCATTGTGGCAGTGAACACCCTAAACATGGACTCTAAAGGGTTTATCAGCAAATTCAAACATTAGGTGGCATTGGATTGAGCCACCACTGATCAAGAACAATAGTGAGATTCGGACATTGTATGGAGACCAATGCATTATATATTAATGTCCTCAGGTGTAACGGATGGCATCTGATTACGATGCTGCAGATTTTGGTTAAAGTCAGGGACCTTCCTAGCCAGCAAGACATACTGACGAAACTCCAAAAACCTTCCAGTGGCAGAAGTTAACTTCTGTTGTATTACACATCACAACATTACAATGACAATAATGGCATGTACTCCTATGCACTTTGTCATTCAATTGGTGATTTAGCCTCAAGACGTTGCACCCATCTCCAGTCTTTAAAAAAGAAGATAAAATACTTCTGGGACATTTTTGTCAGATTTTGGTAGAGAAACTTGCATTAAGATCATGTGGGCTCACATATATGGTGATGTAAAACAAGAAAACCGCTATTGTTCTAATGAACAGCTCAGAAAGACCTGGACTATTCCTACAAATGGTTCAAGAAGGTAGTAGCATGGAACGTCTAGAATTAGTGGCAGGTAGTGCAATGCCTAATGCTAAATTTAGATGGTCCAGTGCTCAATTCTCTTGAGCAGTTAGACGAGGCACGAGTTGATGACTGGGGCACAGCCATAAATGAGTTTGCTGCATATTAGACTCTGTGGATAATTGAGTGCTCCATAGGGTTGAGTTGAAAACTCAAAGATGAGTACTCCAGAAGAACTTTACCGTTTGTGAAAACAGTCCAAGGAGATTGCATGAGATTATTTGTAGCATGTCTCCTGATGATGTTATTGAGTGAACACATGTGGCTCTAGATGAGAAAGAATGGCATCTTATTTCACATTAAAATGATTTCCATGGTGACGCAGATTAATGTGATTATACCAAGTTACATACTGGAACGGCCCGGCATGGCCAGGTGGTTACGACG
>NW_013666129.1:335947-338513 GCF_000517525.1 Limulus polyphemus
CAAACATACTGGAACAAAGGATTAAACCAGAAAGAGTAGCAAAAATGGCTTAAAATCACACTCTAAAACAGCCTCCAGAACCTTTAAAATACCCACAAAGCACTGAAGATGCATCTACCCATTGCTTCACCAGATCCACTACACAAAATGCTTCAAGGCATAGTAGCACAGACATTACTGTTTCCAAAGGGTAAGCGGGGCTTCCCTGGCCTAGTTGCCATAATCACGTTTCCAATGCAATCAGATTTATACTCCCGAAAGTGTCATAAGGAAAGGAGCACCTGCTTCAATTGTGTGTGTGTGGACTTCATCATGTTTGTGTTCCCGTCCCTTTCTTGGGATCTAGAGGACGCCATGTTTTTAACCGTGTTTATGCATCCATTCATAAGCTAGCGGGACCAAACTTGGCACAAGTGTTGAGGTACCACAAGTGGGTATCTTGTATGGCACATATTCTCTTAGTGTAGCCATAGACGTAACTTGTGACAACGGAGGAGCTTGATCAGCACATTGGAGCCTCTGTGAATCATAAGGGGGGGGGGGGTTAACCCCCCAAGGAGCACGGGTATTGTATGCTAATGGTATGAAATTACTGAAAAATATATATATAAATTAAGATGTCCATAAGTTAAAATTTTTCATACCGTTTATACTTTAATTACCATATTAAAAATACCTTTATTTTCGATTGCCTTAAATCTAATTAGTAAATCTTTTATATAACTAGTTTCGTACCATGTTGTTAAACATACAACCACGGCTTGAATCCCGGTCACTATCAACACGTAAATAATCCTTCTCAGTATTTCCATAAAGACGATGACAGACTAGAAAATTAGGATAAAACTAGTTAGTAATTTGCCCTAATAAATAAATTAAAAATAATTACTATTTTGCCAAATTCGTTCGTCAGATGGCAGCAGTAGAAAAACACCTCAACTTACCAACACGCGAAATGAGAGCACTAAACTGTTGATTCTCTGGTAACGGAAACGTTATTAATTCACAAATGAAATTATTTCATAAAATGAATATAACATTCTTAAAGAAAAAAACTCATCGTGTGAAATATTGTAGGAAAACTAAAACACTTACGTAATAGTTAAATACAAAGGGATTAATATTTACAAGGAAACAAATGACAGTAAACGTCTTTGAGAAACATATATCATTACAGATATAAATAAAAAACATAAAAAAGGAAACCAAAACACTAGTCGATCTCTTCAAATAGAAGAGAATCTCTTTATCAACAGATTGAGTCCATGGTTTAGCCAAACCACTTTAATCACTTACATGGTATTTTTTAAAGGGTTAGGCGTTATAAAGAATATCTTACGAGCCTTTAATATAATAAAGAAGTGTTACGTAAGTAAAAACGACAAAAACTTCTACTGAGATTTTCTTTACCATCTGACTTGATGGCAGATAAATACTTCAATGTGAAACTTAACATAGTACTAATGTCTGTAAATGTTCAGGAACATCATCTTTGTTTTTGTAAAATGTATAATCAGCATGTTTCATGAAATTTAACAGATTCTAGCGATTATTTGTGCGAAATTATTATGCTTAAAATGGTTTATGCCAGAGTTGCGGTTCAGGAGTAACCACTAAAATTTCTTTTCAGGCATATTGTGCTACTATATTAAATGTTTCTTTTGGCGGGGGGAGGGGGGCATAAGGAAAGATATAATTTTTATTAAAGGTTTCAGCCGACTAATTTCGGTAACATGGTTACCATCATCAAGGATAGTGACTACAGTATTTATTTTTTTATTTTAGTTCCTTTGCCTATCAATAAATAATCTACAACTTTCATGAAAATGGAATATTTTAATAAGTGATAAAGAAACACTTTATTGACCAATAGATAGTTATTAGAAATAGCAGGGTCTCTAAACCGCCCTCGTGGTTAGTGTTTCGGTACTGTCCCGCACCTCTATGACACGTGAACGAAAGTTGAATCAGTCGAGGAAGGTTAAACTGCAAGGCATCCCCATGTCGAGCTTCGAATTAAACCAAACACAAAACAGGAGAACAAAAAAAAAATGCGCACTTGCGACTCCAAAAATGCAATGAATCATTACATCGTGAGTTTTTAGCTATCTGGGAATGAGCAAAAACCAAGAAAGTTGAAAAATATTTTCTTATTTACCACGAAAGTCAGAGGTGACAGCCATATCCATTCCATTTAACTAACAGGGCGTCATCACGGGCATAAAGCGTGAGGCTGCTTCCCATTAAAACGTGTAAAGCATGTTCCAAAGTATCACTTTTTCTGTGAATTTTCTTTACTTTCCTAATAAGGAAATGCACTGTTTTTTCATGTAAAAAAAAATTAACTGATAAAAGGTAATTAGTGATATTAGCTCGAAGTACGTTCTTTTTTTTTACCTAAATTATTACGTCAAAATGCTTACGTTAGTAAGTGGTAACAGACGCTACTGTATCAAATTACTGAATAATTACTATAGATCAAAATCAGTTACACGCTTTTTATATGTGATTTTTTTGTCGTTATCAATTAAGAGATAAATAGGGTAAAACAAACCTCGTGCGGGTT
>NW_013666129.1:339513-347914 GCF_000517525.1 Limulus polyphemus
GTTACACTGTTGGTTATCATAGTTGTTTCCAGAGAAATGAATAATTGTCTCCTTTTCATCAAAGTTCACACAGGCTGGTTTGGATACTTTAGAACACATTTTTACAAGATGAATTATTCTTCCTGCTCTGTTATTACAATACAGTCTGTGATAATATCACCTTAAAATCACCACTGTAACTGTTAATTACCACAATTGTATCTTAAGTTTTAAATAATTGTCTCTTTTTATGTCAAGATCCACACAAGTTGGTTTAATTACTTTAGAACACAACTGACAAGACGAATTATTTTCCCTACTCTGTTATTACAATATAATCTGTGATAATTTCAGTTTAAAAATCGCCACTATGTGCTCCTTATGGCTAAACCCACTAAATTCAACGTATATTTATACCTTGATAGAGGTCTAAAACGTTACACACACTACTAGATATTATGATGCAATAATACTCAATTAAAACAACAAGGAAAACTCAGAAGGTCCTAGTAATATGACACAATAATATAACAATCACCAATTCATAACTATTGAACTACAAAACATATGACTGGTAAACAGTTATGTAAACAAACATGGGATAAACTATCGCTTCTAGAAATAACTAAACTTAACACTCACGCTATATAAGCTATCTATATCATAATCTGGCATTAACTTAAACTGAAACAGTCGTGTATATTTAACACTGGCTGCCTCCAGTTCAAGTACAATCCAAATGTGAAAAAATCACCCAAACAGTTTCTGCTACATTTGTGGAAAATATATTACAGTTTCACGAAGGAAAAACATCACACACACACAAGGTAAAAGTAGCTTACTACCATTATTTTGGGTGTAAAATTTGTGACCAAGAAAAACATTGGGCTCCACATGTGTGTTGTACAGTTTGCACATCTGGCTTGACACAGTGGCTGAATAAGAAGAGAGCAAGTATGCCATTTACAGTTCCCATGATATGCCGTGAACCCAAAGACGATCTAATTGACTGTTAATTTTGCACGACAAATGTTTGTGAATATTCACAGTGCTGGAATGGGTGCCATCTTTGATCGTGTTCTTAATGAACTAGTGGCAAAGATGAGAGAAATGAAGATGGAAAAGACTGAGCTGGGATGCTTGAGAGCTATTGTTCTTTTTAACCCAGGTAGGCAGGCCTTCTTAGCAACCCAAACTTAAGTTCTGAAAGTTCCAACAATAGGTAACATGAATATTGCCTTGATCTAGTAATTTTACTCCTGTGGCACCTCAACATAAACTGCCTCATCTGTTCACACAAGAAGAGCTAAATGATCGATTCATGGCGTGTCTCTATCAAAGCAGCATGGGGAACTTCTTGGCTCTCGTTTACAGCAATGAAATTATTAACTCCAGGAACAAGAGTTTCAATTTACCGAAATCGACATCACAGAATTAGATGCTGAACATCATCCTCAAGAATGGGGTCTTTTTATTGACTCATCTAAAGTTAGTCTGAAAGCTGTAATTTTGCACAGTGAAAACACTAAGTCATGTTTCCTGTTGATCATGCTGTGAACATGAAAGAAACTTATCAAAGCATACAGATTATACTTGAGGTCATCAAATATATCACCACAAGAGGAACATATGCAGTGATCTAAAAGTACATATTACATATGTACATATCGGTACATATTAAACTGGAACTCATGAATGATTTTTTTAAAAGGAATGAACAAAAATGGTAATGGTTTCGGATATCTGTCTGACAAGTTTCCAAAAATAAGTGAAGTAAAAATGAAAGGAGGTATCTTTGTTGGGTCAAAGGTTGAGGAAGTGCTGATGGATGATGATTTTGAAACAATACTCAATCAGAAAGAACTTGTTGTATGGAAATCATTCGAACTGGTTGTCAAAATATTATTAGGAAATCACAAAGATAAAAACTGTACTATAATGATTGAAGATATGCTCGAGAACTACAGGAAAATGGGATCTAGGATGTCACTGAAGATGCACTTCTTACACTCCTATTTAGACTTCTTTCCAAATGATCTAGGTGCAGTGACCGATGAGCAAGATGATTGTTTCTAACAAGATATTTCTACAATGGAACAGTGATATCAAGGACGATAGAATCTTGCGATGATGGGAGATTACTGTTGGTTCTTATAGCGTGAAACTGAGAACATACACAATAGGCGCAACAAGTCAAGCATAACTTGAATGTATTTTCAGTATATAATCTTATTATACCCATTGGTTTTTTAACCTAGTATTGCTATTATGTGTTGTTTTTGAACATTCTTAAATAAAATTTTCAATGAATACTAAAGTTATTAAAAAGTTATTTTCATGATATATAAGAATATTCTGAATAAATCTATCATAACTCAAAACCTAGAGGTGATCAATAATTTTTCAACATGATTTTTAGAATCAGCACCGTCAAATTACTGAGAAACAGGTGTATTTTTCTAGTAGAAAATTTTAAACAAATAATTTTTTGTTGCCCAGTGTTAGCTTTAATCCGAAATTCTCATCATTCGGTACAGGGAAGATGTTGTTTTTTTTGTTTTTTATACTTATTAAAGAGTTTATAGCTAAGCCAAGCCACAGTGCTATAGGAACTGCTAAGTCGTAATGCTTCTGTATGTTTACTCGATGTTTGGTTGCCATTATACTAATGTTTAAAATTAAAACCAAAAACTACAGGAGAGCAGAAGAAAAAATGGTTAAGTCAAAGGGTGTTTACTATCTGTAAAGATTATCGAACAAAGAGCTGAGTATAAATTGGAAGACTAGCAAGTCTCATGTTTCTTCCACTTCTATTTGTTACCAATTCATTTTCTAAAAGACTATCATGTCCTCTTTTCCTTCCATTTCTGTTTGTTAACAGTGGATTTGCTTGAAGCCTAGCATATCCTGTGTTTCTTCTATTTCTATGTGTTAGCAGTGCATTTTCTTGAAGATTAGCATGCCCCGTGTTTCTTCTATTTCTATGTGTTAACAGTGCATTTTCTTGGAGACAGCATGTCCCGTTTTCCTTCCATTTCTTTTTGCTAGCAGTGCATTTTTTTTAAGACTAGCATGCCCCGTGTTTCTTCAATTTCTATGTGTTAATAGTGCATTTTCTTGAAGACTAGCATGTTCCGTTTTCCTTCCATTACTGCTTGCTAACAGTGCATTTTGTAAGACTAGCAGGTCCCGTGTTTTTTCCATTTCTGTTTGCTAACAGTGCATTTTCTTGAAGACTAGCATGCCCCATGTTTCTTCCATGTCTATGTGTTAAAAGTGCACATTATTCAACCCAAACGGTAAATATAATTTATCTCCTACCAAACTCGTATTTTCAGAAGTTTTCTGTTTTGTACCAGTAGAAGAATAAAACTGACCAATTAATTTTCTTTACTTGAGCTTGAAAAAAAATCATGTCCGGTATGTTCCTAGTTAATATTTCTATTACACTTCTCATATTTGCATGATTTTATACAATAAGGAATAAACCTTTTTTCATTATCAAGCAATTAAAACAGTTTTAAAATGATTTTTTTTAAACATTAACCCTACTACAACCCTGTTTCTTATCAAGCAATTGTAACAGTTTGAAAATGATTTTCTTAACCTTAATACAACTTTGTTTCGAAAGCACCCCAGTGGCACAGCGGTATGTCCGCGGACTTACAACGCTAGAAACCGGGTTTCGATACCCGTGGTCAGCAGAGATAGCCCATTGTGTAGCTTTGTGCATAACGTAAAACAAACAAATTGTTTCGAAACGATTTGTGTAACTTGTAACATTTATTTCTAGAGTATTGGTCAAAATATTCGTATACTGTTCTATTTGATGTTATTGTCTACATACATGGACTAGTTATTGCCTGAGTGGTAACAGAGAAGGTAGCGTATGATCGGACAAACATGTACGAGTATATGGTCTGTATACGTTGTTTTGAGTATTTGTTCATCAAACCACACATACACACCTGTTTTGTATAAACGTGCTTTTGGTATAATCTTTTTCGAAACAGATTTACGCTTTGTTCAGATAATTTCTCTGTACTTGGTGTAGAGTCATGCCTCGTCACATGCCAGAAGTTATAAGGCGTCAAATTTTTTGACTGTTCCGATATGATATGAAGCAAACGGACATTGCCAGAACAGTAGGGTTGTCCCAGTAAACTGTATCCAGAATTCTGAAACGTCATTGGACTAAACGAAACGTTGTTCCAGAAAATTTTACTAGTAAACGCCGAAAACTCTTGTTCGAAATGACCGGATTTTGATCAGGTTAACAGGTCAATGCCGAAAGAAGTCTTGCAACACCTTACGACAGGAGCTAAATTAACACATTCATTCCAGGGTATCCAGAAGAACAGTAACTAGGAGACTGACCAATCAAGGTTATTTTGCAAGAAGGGCTATCTGCAAACCGATATTAACCAAAATTCACCGCCGTCACCTGTTACTTGGGCAAAACAGAATACCAACTTGCAGTTAGGAGACTGGCGACATGTCATCTTTTCAGATGAGTCGTGTTTCCGGTTTGTTCAAGCTGATGGTAGGGTTCTTGTTTGTTTGTCTTTCCCACAAGAGGTGGTGTGGTACAGGCTTGGGCAGCTATTCATCACGGTGCAAAAACTGCTCTTCATATTCTCTAGGGAAATGTCAATGGCGCCTCCTACAGGCATAACCTGGAGACGATATTTATATGCTAAGCCAAGGTTTGGCAATAACTTTTTGTTCCAAGATAACAATGCCACTACCCACAGAGCGCATATTGTACAGGATTATTTCGACCAGGAGGTCATTACAAGATTGCCATAGCCAGCAAAGTCTCCAAATAGTAATCCCATTGAGAACTGTTGGGCAGAACTGAGCCGGAAAATTGCTAACCACAGCCCTGAACCAGCTACTACAGCTAAGTTGCAGCGCCTTCTAGTGACATTACGGTGGATTACATCAATAACCTCATTGACTGCATGCCACGTCGCCTTGCGGAGGTTATAAGAGTACGATGAAGACCAACTAAGTACTGAATGTTTAATATGAACTGATATAAGGTTACAGACGCTATTTATAATAATTTGACGTTATATTTTGTCATTATATATGTTTGGTAAAGTTTTGTTGTGACAGGTTAAATGCTGTATTATACATCTTTCTACAGATGTTTGATAAAATTGTTTGCTGTTCTAATAAATCGTTCATGACATCCATAGAACCTGTCTCATTATACAAGTTACATATGTAGATGTTTAATGTAACATACATTTCTCAGTTTGACAGTGCTAAGTGTATTTGTATTCCATCTTATTAATAATGATTTTATATGTTACAGAATATGCAAACATTTTGGCCAATACTTAAAAAACAATATTAAGATCCCCAATTATTGACTGGTCTTCATATCATTCATCACCATATAGTGCATCATATTGAGTAATTTTATATTTTTCCTATTCCAACTCGCAATGGCAAGAATTCTTCAAAACAGAATGTCTGAAATTACCCATTTCCTACTAAGAATATATAAGAATACATACGCACAGTAAAACCATATAAATCTATAGGTGGTCTAGTTCTCATATTAGTTATCAATCAAAATCTTACGATAAATTAAGCACCCCCAGTAACACAGTAGTAAGTCTGAAGGCATATAACACTGAAAACCGGGTTTCAATACCTGTGGTGGGCACACACACAGATACACACATAGCCCATTGTGAAGCTTTCTTCTTAACTACAAGCAAACCAAACTAAGCGATGTCCCTCATTTTGCTACTTTCTACAGGAGCAAAGGAATTATAACAATGGTAATAATGTCCTGCCACTAGTTATACCTCACGTGAAACGAAATCCTAACAAATGTAATAATGTCCTGCCACGAGTTATACTTCACGTGAAACGAAATCCTAACAAAGGTAATAATGTCCTGCCACTAGTTATACCTCACGTGAAACGAAATCCTAACAAAGGTAATATTATAATAATAATAAATAATGTATCATTTGAAGTATAACAATTTGGTTATTTTCATTTTTCTGTATAATAACTACAATTGTATTGTCATTGTGTTTATTATATTGAAGTAATCGATTTATCTTCTATTCATCATAGTTTCTAAATAATTAATAACTGTAATACCAGATGTCAGTTATTGTTACGATAGATACTTACTTTAAAGTAGTTTTCTACAATTAAACCAGTACATTGTTGCTCGGTTAAGGTTCCGATAAGTGGGCCGAAAGCTCGTAAGTAAACGAATTTTAACGTAGATAAAAGTCCGTGTAAAATTCTACATATTAATTTATCTATGTTATTAGTTTTAAAGATACAAACATAATATTATTAATTAATAATTAACTTGATTACCTTAAGGAAAAATTCTTATTTTCTCACTTTCACTTCTAGGCGTTATCATGTTGTGTAGAAATAATCGTACGATCTGCTATGCAAATTATTTTATTAAAAGGTTAGAGAACAACGACCTTTAAACTCCAGATAATTATAAAAGAACTTTTTATTTGGATCAACGTTTCGCCTTTGCGGCTTCATCAGGGTTTGTACATACAACTGCTATGCAAAAGCTGTGTAAAGCCGAAAAAGAAATGTAAGTATAAGAAATGTCATATTTGGCATTTTCAGTATGAATGATTAATCTGCTAAACATCTAGGTTACAGGCCTTAAAGTTCAAGCACAGCTACGGTCCATCCCTAAATTAGATCAAAGGGAGGGCTACCGATCAGAAGAACTCACATCTTATGCTGCTACTTTTAACCAAACAGCAGGATTAATAGTCACAGTTGTTACGATCGCATAGTTGAAAGTTTGAAGTGAGTTGAGTAGCATACCATTGCTCTAGCCTCGACCCTCTGACACGCAGCCCGGCACGTTAACCACTAGATCTGCCAGGCCATAAGAAATAGTATACAGCTTAGTTTCTTGTGGAATGCACTGTTTCTAATAGAGCTAAAAAACAAGGACATAAAAGATTGGATTGTACGTGATCGCCATTACCGTTGACATTGATGTATTTTTAACAATAACATATTTTCAGGGTCATTATAATCACATAGAGTATTTGAATATTTAAAAATGATGTTTGAATTGTTTTGAGCTGTGCCAAGTAACATTATAATTCTACAATTGGAAAATCCCTGATAAGTAACCTTTTAATTATTGTTGCAACAATTTCATCAGCACAACAATCATCATTTTTTGCTAGAAAAAAACACACGATAGAAAAATAATGAAAAAATGTTTAAACATGTTAAAACACACGGTAGAAAAATAATGATAAAAATGTTCAAACATGTTAAAACACACGGTAGAAAAATAATGATAAAATGTTCAAACATGTTAAAACACACGGTAGAAAAATAATCAAAAAATGTTCAAACATGTTAAAACACACGATAGAAAAATAATCAAAAAATGTTCAAACATGTTAAAACACACGATAGAAAAATAATAAAAAAATGTTCAAACATGTTAAAAACACACGTCTATAACAAAAACTTCTATTATTATTATTATTGCTTGCAACGTTTCGGGCAGATTAGGTGACAGATTCCGTGAACATCTTCGACTTGTATGCAACGGCACACTCGACCACCCAGTCCCCAAACATTTCAACTCCCCGGATCACAACGGAACTGACGACATGAGTGTGCTTATTTTATTACATGTCTCCAGCAACAAATATGATCGCGAAAGCCTAGAAGATAAACTTATATTTAAACTAAATTCTCTCGCACCACACGGAATTAATGAACGTTTTTCTTTTAAGTGATTAAAGCTTCCGTTAATACCTCTTTGTCACTTCTGTTAACTGGACATCACTTACACATATGTCCCTGATTATTATCATTATTATTAAATTACTATAGTCTCATTTTTCGAATTTATGTTTATTACAATTCTGTGTCCTTTTAATTTCTTAGTTTTTCTTATAGTCGTGTGTTTTAACATTTTTGAATATTTTTTCCTCATTTTTGACTAGACGAACAATGTACTCAACTCTATAGAGTTTAATGATTTGGAAGTCCTACGTAGTTGTTCTTTCACAGTCATATTGATCATGTTTCTGTGTAGTCTATTCTCTCATATTTCAGACATATTAATCATGTCTCTGTGTAGTATATTCTCTCATATTTCAGACATATTGATCATGTCTCTGTGTAGTCTATTCTCTCATATTTCAGACATATTAATCATGTCTCTATGTAGTCTATTCTCTCATATTTCAGACATATTGATCATGTCTCTATATAGTCTATTCTCTCATATTTCAGACATGTTGATCATGTCTCTATGTAGTCTATTCTCTCACAGTCCAAACATCTTGATCATGTCTCTGTGTAGTCTATTCTCTCATATTTCAGACATATTGATCATGTCTCTGTGTAGTCTATTCTCTCATATTTCAGACATATT
>NW_013666129.1:348232-350803 GCF_000517525.1 Limulus polyphemus
TTGAGGAAAGAAGCAGTTATACAAAGTACTGCATGACTGAGGAAAGAAGCAGTTACACAAAGTACTGCATGACTGAGGTAGGAGGCAGTTACACAAAGTACTGCAGGATTGAGGAAAGAAGCAGTTATACAAAGTACTGCATGACTAAGGAAGAAGCAGTTACACAAAGTACTGCATGACTGAGGAAGGAGGCAGTTACACAAAGTACTGCAGGACTGAGGAAAGAAGCAGTTATACAAAGTACTGCATGACTGAGGAAAGAAGCAGTTACACAAAGTACTGCATGACTGAGGAAAGAAGCAGTTAAACAAAGTACTGCAGGAACGAGGAAAGAAGCAGTTACACAAAGTACTGCAGGACTGAGGAAGGAGCAATTAGACAAACACTACAGGATTGAGGAATGGTCATTTAGACAAACCACTGCAGAACTGAATAAGGGACAGTTAGACAAAGCACTGAAGGATTGAAAAAGGGGCTATAAGACAAATACTTGCAGGATTGAGAAAAGGGCAGTTAGACAAACCACTGCAGGATTGAAGAAGGAACAATTAGATAAACCACTGCATAATTGAAAAGGGTTGAAAAATGGGCGATAAGACAAAGACATGCAGGATTGAGGAAAGGGACAGTTAGATAAAACACTACAAGATTAAGGAAAGGGGCAGTTAAATAAAATAATACAGGAATAAGGAAAGGGACTGTTAGGTAAAGCACTGCAGGATTGAAGAAACGTACAATTAAATCATGTCTCTGTGTAGTCTATTCTCTCATATTTCAGACATATTGATCATGTCTCTGTGTAGTCTATTCTCTCACAGTCCAAACATCTTGATCACGCTCTTTAACTCATTTCATTACAACATTATTATGTCGTTTCAGAACAAACTGCACTATCTTTTGATCTTTCATTCTATTTGTAAAATATATAATCTAATGATATCAATAGGCCCTTTATCGCATAATCTGATTGGACTGATTGATGGCGAATTATTTTATTATTCTTAATAATTATACTATTATTCTGCTTCAGTATTCACCATGCCCCCTAGTGACTCAGTGACAAGTTAGTGGGCTTATAACGCTAGAAATCGAGTTTCGATACTCGTGGTGGGCAGAGCACAGATAGCCTCTTCAGTAAATTTCTGCTCATCAACAACGATTCCAGAGTTATTATAAATGAAGAAGTTGGTGCGACACGATAATACCAATATGGGTTTAACTACTAGTTCCAAAACAGCTGTTTAAATACAGGTAAATTTACATGTTTTGTAATACAGAGTTTCAAATACATTTTTCTGTATTTGATATTTCTTTGTATATTTCCCAAAAAATACCTCATTTTTTGGTATTGTGAATTCCAATTAAAACATCGAGTAAGATTAATTTATACATCGAGATAATATAATAATTTATGTGTGAATAATATATAACCAGTATAATAAACCTACAACGCTGTAAAACGTACACATGCTCATTTAAAACATATATATATAAAACCAGAATAATGAACTTACAACGCTGTAAAACATACACAAACTCATTTAAAACATATATAACCAGAATATTGAACTTACCACGCTGTAAAACATACACATACTCATTTAAAACATATATAACCAGAATATTGAACTTACAACGCTGTAAAACATACACATACTCATTTAAAACATATATAACCAGAATAATGAACTTACAACGCTGTAAAACATACACATGCGGTTTTTAAAACATATATAACCAGGCTAATGAACCTACAAAACTGTAAAACGTACACATGCTGTTTTAAAACCAACATCATTCTAATCGTTGACATCCGTGACCGAAACGAGAGAAAGATAAAATACCATTTTTCAAGATAATTCGATAAATAAACTTATAAAAAGTCGGCAGTCAAGTCTGAAAAGTAAACGTTTTTATCTATTTGTAGCGTAGTTGACGACACACAGTCGTATTTCGTTTTTTATCTGCGTCTGGAATGTCTCTTCTTGACCGTGTGACGTACTGACGAAATTAATCTTCATTTACGTAATAAATGTCTTCTTTGATTGAAGATAGCCATTGATAGGAAGGATTTGTAGAACTGCACAACAAATGTGTCTTCGATCAGAAAGCTCCATGGCGATGATAGACATATGCAAAATTCGTTACTCGGGAACCTCAAAATTCATCAGAAAGTGGACCAAACAATAAATTCGAACATGTTAATTTCATGCATTTGTACTTCCTCAATCCTGCAGTGCTTTACCTAACAGTCCCTTTCCTCAATCCTGTAGTGTTTTATATTGATCATGTCTCTGTGTAGTCTATTCTCTCATATTTCAGACATATTCTCACAGTCCAAACATCTTGATCATGCCTCTGTGTAGTCTATTCTCTCATATTTCAGACATCTTGATCATGTTTCTGTGTAGTCTATTCTCTCATATTTCAGACATCTTGATCTTGTCTCCGTGTAGTCTATTCTCTCATATTTCAGACATCAAGAATAGACTACACAGAGACATGATCAAGATGTTTGGACTGTGAGAGAATAGACTACATAGAGACATGATCAAATGTCTGAAATATGAG
>NW_013666129.1:351748-379975 GCF_000517525.1 Limulus polyphemus
ACTGCTTCTTTCCTCAATCCTGCAGTACTTTGTGTAACTGCCTCCTACCTCAGTCATGTAGTACTTTGTGTAACTGCTTCTTTCCTCAATCCTGCAGTACTTTGTGTAACTGCCTCCTACCTCAGTCATGTAGTACTTTGTGTAACTGCTTCTTTCCTCAGCCCTGCAGTACTTTGTGTAACTGCCTCCTTCCTCAGTCCTGTTTAACTACTCAACTCACGACACTGAGAATCCACAACTCATGGCATAAGCCCTTTTGCTACTGGTTAGAGTTTTTCGGCATGTGAAGCCCACATAACCTCTGACCTAAAATAGACGTTGAGAAATTACTGGCAGTGTACGATTAAGACCTTGTGATAACGACAAGAAACGTCTTAGAATGAAAAAAGTAATGATGTTATAGAATGAATTATGACGTCTTTCGTCGCCCATTCCTGTAAAAAGTCGTATTTGGCAAAAAATGTATATACTTGTATAACAATATAGATATCATTGACCGATTAATATATTTGATCTTGCATTCATAAAATCAAGAGATTGAATTAAATAATTTCATGTTTTTTTCCTTTGGTTGTGATTTACTTTTTACTGTTAAAAGTTTAAAAGAAAAACTTAACTTCGTTTTGTATCTAGTATACTCACGTGGAAAAGAGCAAATACAACAAATATCAAGAAATTCGTGTTACCAAATCTTGAAGAACCACATAGGTCACATAATTTCATTTAAATATACAAGACTATTTTACACTCTTATAACCACACCTTGTATTGTTACTTTAACTCATTCTTTTACAGTAACATATGTATTGTTAGTTTAACTCATTCTCTACACTCACATCTTTTATTGTTAGTTTAACTCATTCTTTTACAGTAACATTTGTATTATTAATTTAACTCATTCTCTACACTCACATCTTTTATTGTTAGTTTAACTCATTCTCTACACTCACATCTTTTATTGTTAGTTTAACTCATTCTTTTACAGTAACATTTGTATTATTAGTTTAACTCATTCTTTTGCAGTAACATTTGTATTATTAGTTTAACTCATTCTTTTGCAGTAACATTTGTATTATTAGTTTAACTCATTCTTTTGCAGTAACATTTGTATTATTAGTTTAACTCATTCCTTTACAAATCAAGTGATAGCCTGAGCTTCACTTATTCTCTCTCTCTCTTCAAAATTCTCAATTTTTGTGATTGGAGAGAAAATTACAGCAGATTTTTTACGAATAATCCATATTAATAGGTGGCGTATCGGGCTACCTCCCTTCAGACCTAAATACGGATCTGCATATATATATACCCTTCATGGTTTTTGTGTCTTTTGATTTCCGGTCATTTTCTACTTTCATCTATAAGTCGAAAGTGACTATCATGCTCATTTTGTATTGGCTATATATGCAGTAAATCTGCTGAAGTAAAAACATTAAAGACATATAATTTGTGATATTCCAAGTCAGTGACTATTTAAAAGTATAATTCATACGCTTTATCTCTAAAACTAATTATATTAATGTAGCACACGTACACTAAAGTATATTTGAGTTTAATAACGTGTTTTCTAAGCAGTTGTGAATACAGATGCTCTTGCCATAACATTACGAAAGTAATTTCAGTGTATATCACTTAAAATTAATTAATAATAAAAATAATTTACTTCAAAATTCAATATACTGAGGTTGGAGATAAAATAAATGTTTCTTTATTAATTTTAGCGCAAAGCTATACAGCAGACAATCTGCCTTCTGGTTACCGTGAGGAATAGAACTCCAGATTTTAACACTGGAAGTCTGCAAATATATCATTGACACACCGAGGGACCAAAACAAATGTAAAACAGGTTAATAAGTGACTATTCAGGGCAAGGAGGAACTTTAACATGTATAGTGTTAATCAAACAGACCAAAAAGTTTTGATTGCTAATTAAAACATCGTCACAGAGACAGAGTTAAAAGGCTTATTGTAACTCTTGACCTTCGATATATATCTAGATACGATGTGTTAGTACAGATGAACGCTCGGCTTGATCAAACTCCTGGGTATATTTCTTGTGTTCATAATAGCTTATTTGGTATATTATGTTGTTTGTAATTCTCTGTATCTTAATTATCACAACACAAAATAACAAACCAATTCTTGCCGTACGTGAAATTACGTAGGAAAACTTATAACCATACCACAGCTGTGTTGTATACCTCGGATCTACCAGTAGGCTTAGAATAAAACAACAACCCCTTATGAATCACACAGGAAATAAATGTATCACATAACGAGATTATTTTACTGCACGAGAAGTCCAATTGTCATGTGATTCGTCCAGAAGAAAACACCTCCGGACAAGTCAGACAAGGTCGGCTTTATTCAATACACATACATATGCATATGTTTAAAATTCAAAAATATACATATAATATAGATGTGTGAGTGCGTGTTCTTATATGTTACAGATAGATCAAATTTCCTACCATAAATTATATATATATTCATGTATTTCCACACATATTGCGAAACATTTCAGGTTTTCTGTAAACTGTTAACGTCGCTATTTTATTGGTTATGAGCAAAAATAATAAAAGTAACAAGCTTCAAAAAAGGTGTATTTTAAACTCCATGATATTCAACTGATGGAAACCTAAAATGTAAGTTGAATCATATATCAATATCATGTTGACCGCAAAAATAACACGAGTCCCTGACATGAGATGGTAACATGAATTACTGACACGAAGTGGTTAGATGCGTACCTGACATGAGGTGGTAACATGTTTAACTGACATGAGGTGGTAACATATATAATTGGCATGAGGTGGTAACATATATAACTGGCATGAGGTGGTGACATATATAACTACATGAGATGGTAACATGAATTACTGACGCGAGGTGGTTACATGTGTACCTGACATGAGGTGGTAACATGTTTAACTGACATGAGGTAGTAACATGTATAACTGGCATGAGATGGTGACATGTATAACTGACATGAGATGGTAACATGTATAACTGACATGAGATGGTGACATGTTTAACTGACATGAGGTGGTAACATGTATAACTGGCATGAGATGGTGACGTGTATAACTGGCATGAGGTGGTAACATGTATAACTGACATGAGGTGGTGGCATATATAACTGGCATGGGGTGATGCCTTTTATAACTGACATGTGTACCTGGGATGAGGTGGTGATGTGTGTACTTAACATGGGGTTGTGAGATGTGTACCTGACACGAAATGCATTCAGTACATAGGATGGTGACACAAGTTTAAAACGAGATGTTCTAAAATATTATACAAAAATGAATCCCAGAGTTTCATAGAGGTCAGTTTCTACAGGTAACTGAACACTCCTTTATTATTAAAAGAAAAACGTGTTTCCTTTACCTCGCGTAATACAAAAACAACTCCGGTCATCACCAGCGCATCGAACTCCCCTAATAAGTATTTACGTCCAGACATAAACAGCCAGATTAGTAGGTTGTAAAAGGATATGGTCGTCTAAGTTTGTAAAGAAATCTTGATAGATAACTTGTATGCATGCATGCAAGTATCAACCCATAGATTTCTGCATGCTTGAATACACTCGATATAACCCTACTTAGATCGCATTTCATACCCTTATGAGCATCTGGAACGTGCAGGAATTAGTTCTCGTGTGCTCAACAAAAAACAAGATTTTTCTCTAAATTACTGTTGATTAGCTTACAGAGACATTAATAAACCACCGCGCCAAATGAAAAACGGTAACATTTAAATAAAACGTGAACCATGAACCCTCGAATTCACAATCCTGGAACTTTAGCTTTTAGGGCACGCCCAACTCTCTTTAAAATACAATTTCAAGAATGATATATACAAAGGTATATCGGTAACGAAACGAAACACTCAATTTATTTCATGAAATTAAAATTAAAAGACTAAATGAAGTAAGAAAAGGGCAGTTTGATCAAATATCTAAAAAATATGGCTCAAGATTTAACGAAAATCAGCTTTTTGTTTGTATTCAGATAACTATTTTATTTTATGTTGTATGCAAACATTTCTTGTGTCTCTTAATCATTTTCAAAGTTAGAATTTTTTGCTCAGTATACGCCTTTGCACGTCTATATTCCCACAAACTTTTCTTTGTTTATATATACAAAGTAGAGTACTTTATGTTAAAACTATTTTGAATAATAAAGTCATAACCACAGTCTATATAAATTCGCGGTGAAAATAATTGTATCAGAGCTAAATTTTGACATAGTTTGGCCACTCTTAAGTAGTATGCTGCCTCCGAAAATTAATCGCTTTTGGGAAGGGTATGTAAAAGCCTTTTCTGACGCGAACTATTCACACACTCAGTATTAAAGAAATGTTCTGATCGTGGTTTTACAATTTCTAAGACGGAAATATCTTTTTTACTTTATGGCGTTGGAAAACAAAAAAATTGGGGTTACCATGGGGTTCCAGGATTATCCAGAAAGGGACCTGCAATAAGTCGTACCCAAGCCATGGTAAGACAAATGCGATAAATTGTAACATATGAGAATCCACGAACACAAAGATCAGTGGAAAAAGTCGTCCACGTGACCCAAGCAACAATATGCAACACGATCAAGAAGGATCTCTGCCTGGAAAAATTACACAAGTCACGTGTACACAAGATGCTTCCACGATATAACAGTTCGACTGTGGCATACCTCAAGCAGCTGAATAATGAATGGATATTTATGCTACTTCATGCACAAACTTTTTAAACGGGTGTTAGATGTGTTAGGAAAAGTATACCCAGAGGAACTGTATGTTTGAAACATGGCAGCCTTACGACAGAGCCTATTGCAATAGAAACTACACTGCTGGGCTATTCTCAAGTTGCACGGTCGTCAGATAGCCCATGGCTAGACGAGGATACGTAGAGTGTGACGACGTGGTGAGACGCTAAAATCGTTTTAATATAACGTACTCAACTATATTAACAAACTGTAATTTTGACATATTTTCTAAACTTACGTAAAGCACACACCTGGATTTTACTAATGTTTTGCTAATTATACAGTTCACTATCATCAGTTATCCATCACCATTTTCGTTACCCATGGTGATGGCGAACTCTGAAAAATAAAAATACCTAAGCGATTGGTATCAAGTTTGAATGGTTCATGTGCAATACCCGACCATGAAATCTTTAAAAATGAATTATAACCTTGAGCTAGCACTTTATCAACCTAGTTCAATCAAGAATTGATAAACGTACCTGGCGTCGGAATCTTATTAAGAAACAGGAGTTAGAAAATGTACCTGTCGTTTGAACTTTATTAGCGTTGTAGAAACAGAGGCTAACAAATTTAACCTGGCGTTGGGATCTTATTAACGTTGTAGAAACAGAAGCTAACAAATTTACCTAGCGTTGGGATCTTATTAACGTTGTAGAAACAGAAGCTAACAAATTTACCTGGCGTTGGGATCTTATTAACGTTGTAGAAACAGAAGCTAACAAATTTACCTGGCGTTGGGATCTTATTAACGTTGTAGAAACAGAAGCTAACAAATTTACCTGGCGTTGGGATCTTATTAACGTTGTAGAAACAGAAGCTAACAAATTTACCTGGCGTTGGGATCTTATTAACGTTGTAGAAACAGAAGCTAACAAATTTACCTGGCGTTGGGATCTTATTAACGTTGTAGAAACAGAAGCTAACAAATTTACCTGGCGTTGGGATCTTGTCAAACTACTGAATTGTTGACAACGTTGGATTAGTGTTCCTGTTATCCTAAAGAATATATAGCTACTGTCCACAACATTTTTTCAATACTTTTTAACGACAACGTGTATAACGTTCACATTATTAATCGATATTAACTTCAGATCAAAGTGAACTACGCCTTTAAAGAACAACCAAAACATAACCTTGTTAACCTAGCGACTTAACCGACAGTCGAAAACATTTAAATATTTTTCATATTTGTGGGGCTTAGTCTGTGAATTTTGAAATCACAAACAGGAAGCGCTGCTTCTAGCAGAGGAAATGACGCCGTTCGTCACTCAGTAAATTCCTATCACAAGGAACAAATATCATTAACAGATCTTAAAGAAACGACTCAAAAGGATTAAAAACACACTGCAACTACAATATAGAACTTTCTGTATATATGTAGTGTTTCATTAGTCGGTACTTCTTGTACTCCAAGCGATCGCTCTACCAAATGAGCTAATCAGTTAGCCATTTAGTTCTTTCTAGAGAGGTAGTTTGTCAACAACTCAAACTACTACATATCATAACAGTTCCTAACAACGTAGGTTTTAATAATTCAAAATACTAGATGTCATAACAGTTCCTTGCATCGTATTTTGTAATAACTCAAACTACTACATATCATAACAGTTCCTAACAACGTAGGTTTTAATAATTCAAACTACTACATGTCATAACAGTTCCTTGCATCGTATTTTGTAATAACTCAAACTACTACATATCATAACAGTTCCTAACAACGTAGGTTCTAATAATTCAAACTACTACATGTCATAACAGTTCCTTGCATCGTATTTTGTAATAACTCAAACTACTACATATCATAACAGTTCCTAGCAACGTAGTTTTTAACAACTATACTACTACATGTCATAAAAGTTCCTAGCAACGTAGTTTTTAATAACTCATACTAGTACATATCATAACAGTTCCTAGCAACGTAGTTTTTAATAACTCAAACTACTACATATCATAACAGTTCCTAGTAACGTAGTTTGTAATAACTCAAACTACTACATATCATAACAGTTCCTAGTAACGTAGTTTGTAATAACTCAAACTACTACATATCATAACAGTTCCTAGCAACGTAGTTTGTAATAACTCAAGCTACTACATATCATAATAGTTCCTTGCATCGTAGTTTGTAATAACTCAAACTACTACATATTATAATAGTTCATAGCAACGTAGTTTTTAATAACTCAAACTACTACATATCATAACAGTTCCTAGCAACGTAGTTTGTAATAACTCAAACTACTACATATTATAATAGTTCATAGCAACGTAGTTTTTTAATAACTCAAGATACTACATATCATAACGGTTCCTAGCAACGTAGTTTGTAATAACTCAAACTACTACATATTATAATAGTTCCTAGCAACGTAGTTTTTTAATAACTAAAACTAGTACATATCATAATATATATTTTAACTAATACGGTGAAAATGTAGTTGTACAGTTAATAACGTACTTCAAAAGCTAATGATTTGCGTGTCGGGCTATGTTTCGAAGAGTCTGAGGTTCGAGGCGTGTTGCTGCTAATACTTTTAACTGTGGGTGCATTATGAAAGTGGCAGATATTCCCGTTATTTGGTTGAAAGAGCCGAGTAAAGGTCCTTTGTGGCGGTGGATGCTTCTGTCTGATTGCTCTTTTCTAGTCAGTATCTCAAAATTAAGGACGGCTATACCAGTACCACAGAGGTGTCTGACCTGGCGTTTAGTCCCCGTATGCGTAGGGTGATGTAAATGTTGAAAATTCCAGTTTCATAACGTAGTTAGCCCCCGACCAGTTAAGTAAAAATCGAACATTTGTTATTGCGTAATATTAAGATGTTTCGATTTAACAAAAATCTAGATTTCCAGCCGTATCGTAAGCAAAAAACACACCTATAAAGTACAAGTCCATGCCTGGCATTTATTATAAATATTACGTACTACCGCATCTGATAACTGTAATAATAAAACTAAAGTTAAGCATGAAAAAAGATAAAAAAAAACAGCAACATGTAACGGACTGAGCAGCGTGGAAACTTCCGAGATCTGTAAAATCTTTACTTCTTTCCGCTAACAAAACGCTCATACGATATTAAAAAATAGAAAACAAACACACTGCAGGAATTTCCTTAAGATTAGTACTACATGCAATATAAATCAAGAAATATAAGATGTATTTCAAAATCTAACCAGACGAATAATCTTAAAAGCAAGTATATATATATATATATATATGTGTGTGTGTGTGTATATAGAGAGAAATGTAATATTCATTGTATGATGCATCAATGAAAGAATAACCAATATAGTCACACTTGTTACCTAGAAACTGTAAGGAATAAAGCACTTCCTTCAAAAGTGTGTTTAATTTTAGCCTAAATTTGCATCTAGGGCAAAGTTGTGGTAATATTATTCATTTTATTAATCTACGCATATTTTGTTATTACACACAGTCCTTTGTAATGTTGTAATGTTTCAGATCAAACAAGGTTTGAAGTCGTTTAATTTCACAGCTAGATTTAGTGATGCGCATAAGCACCCACGTATGTTTAAAACTTAAGTAAAAGGTATAAAAACTGTTTTGGATATCACCAAAAAGCATTATTTTCATTGAAAGTTACTCCGGTTGAAGTCCGAAATCAGTCTTCGTTTTTGTGGTAAACTGTACATGTGGAATTTGTAAATGGTAAATCCACAACACTCACCGCAAATTCTTGAACTAATCTTATCTGACCAGTGTGGTTTAACTGTCACTCTTAAAGCGCACTCACGGGATGCGACCCACGAATTCTCAAATTCACAGTCCGGGCAGGACGAAGGTGGGTGCTTTCTTAAAATTATAGCTTCTCCAGTGGGTCAACGGTACGTGTGCGTGTTTACAATGCTAAAAATCGGGTTTCGATACCTGTGGTGGACGAAGCACTGATATTCCATTGTGTATCTTTGTGTTTAACAACCAAACAATTTAAAACTGTAATAATTATAATTAATTTCTTGCAAAATATTGCTCAATTACACTTTCTGAGATAACATCAATATTCAGACTTCATAATAAAATGGTTAACAGTTGAGGGAGAACGAAACCTTTCTCACCTTGAGCGCCGCTTAAGAGCTTCCTGAATATTCTCATGTTGTGGGTGTAAACAGCTTCCTGAATATCCTCATGTTGTGCGTGTAAATAGCTTCCTCAGTATCCTCATGCTGTAGGAATATTTCAGTCCACGTGTCACTAAGCCAATTCTTTCTACGCAAGGCTTGTAACTGTCGTTCGAAATTTATTCAACTCAGATTGACAGAAAATATCACATTTAGCAGCATCCTTCCTCGCATGGACAACGTGAAGGTTTTGAACAAAAATTTGTTATTTGATTGGCTAGCTGTCCGGACGCTCATAAATATTTCGGCCAGTCTTCAAGAATGTTTGGCCAACGTGTAGTGCAGGTCGTCTTCCGCACGGGTTATCACCATAGGACTTTAAGCATGCACGTTATCGAAAGGAACGAGCAGTATGAGGACAGACCGTTGAAGCACGAGGCACTTGGTACGCCAGATACTGAACTTTGAGTTCGTGTCGTTTTGAGAAGGGCGGAAGAGGGGGCTAATGGTTTAGAAAGTGGGGGAAGAGCAAATGACTAGTGAGGTGGAAAAACAAAAACAGGATTTCAAGTCGATACAGAAAGAGACTGGTGTAGCTATCTCTCCTTACTTGAAAGTATGCACCCATTTCCTTTCAGTGGGATAATTGTATTTCTGTATATAGTAAATAAGAAGGATTTACTTAAGTCTACTGATTTTTATCGGTAATATGAAACTAATTCAGGCAGTTTTCACTCTAGATTAATTAATATTTTTAGTTAAATATGTTTAGATATTCTCTTTACTTCAAGACAAATCCCTCTCCTCCCTGGTAGTTTAGTGGTAAGTCTGAGGCTTATAGCACTAAATTCGAGGATCAATCCCTGAGTTGAGCACAGCACAAATAGCCCATTATGAAACTTTGTGCTTCCTGCGCAGTATCAACTTTTATGATATTACTATAAATGTTATAAGTAGAACGGTCTATCGAAAATAGCGTGCAGGAAACTGTTTTCATGACAACTGCATCCTTTATCTAGCAAGTATCGAGCAAACGAACGAATTCTTGGCTGATTAAGCACACACGTTCACTTCTGGTAAGTCATGTCTGATCATAAACTAAGCAGGATGATATTTTTTCTTGTCGTCTTCGATGTTCCGGTATTTAGCAGAAGAAGTATGAGTTTTGATCCTAAAGTGTCTGTCTACTTTTAACCTCTCGGCTGGCAACGAACTCTACTAGGTCTCTACGGGACATTAATTTGTGGATAATTCCTGAAAGTAAAGAGAAATTGACATCTCTATATACGAGCTTTTCTGAAGCGTGCATGGTAAACTGAACAACTTGCTTAATTTAATGTAGTTCAAGTAAGGTGTCAAGGGCTTATGCTTAGTTTAATGTAGTTCAAGTAAGGTGTCAAGGGCTTATGCTTAATTTAATGTAGTTCAAGTAAAGTGTCAAGGGCTTATGCTTAATTTAATGTAGTTCAAGTTAGGTGTCAAGGGCTTATGCTTAATTTAATGTAGTTCAAGTAAAGTGTCAAGAGCTTATGCTTAATTTAATGTAGTTCAAGTAAAGTGTCAAGGGCTTATTTTGTTCTTCAATATTGCTTACATTGTTTTTTGTTTTGTTTTGTTTTCTATGAATTTATCTAAATTTGAAGTGCGTATTCTTTATCATTTGGCTATGCAATGAATTCACCAAGCTAGTATTAGATACTATGTAACCTTGAACTAGTTAATTGGTCATATTAATAACGGATTCATTTTTAAATCCTTTCAAATTTACGGGTTGAATATCACTTAAAACTCGAACTAAGAACCGGCTGGTATTCGTTCCAAATGTAGTCCTGCAATAATTCAATATAACTAGGAAGTTGTTGATTTATTAACGAACATATTTTTAGTCTTCTTAATGGCATCATATGATTGAATAATTCTTGGGATTTTGATTGTTTTTAAGCACAAAGCTAAACAATGGGGTATCTGTACTCTGCCCACCGGAGGTATCAAGACCCCCATTTTTAGCTGAACCATCGGGAGGAAAACTGAAGTATGCTTAGTCGCAGGAATGGATTTCGAGTGGTACATATTTGACAGAAACTTACTTGAGCTCTTTATACCTTAATTACTTAGAAAGTTTGCCTGGTGGTTAGGGCGCTCGACTCGCAATCTGCGGATCACGGATTCGAATCCCCGTTACACCAAACATGCTCGCCCTTTCAGCCGTGCGAGAATTATAATGTTAAGGTCAAACCCATTATTCGTTGGTAAAAGAGTAGCTCAAGAGTTGGCGGTGGGTGGTGTTGACTAGCTGCCTTCCCTTTAGTCTATCACTGCTATATTAGGGACGGCTAGCGCAAATAGCCCTCGTGTAGCTTTTTGAACTGATAAATTAGAGGGAAGGTAGTTTGTCTATAACACCTACCACCAACTTTTGGGCTTCTTTTGTCTGAAGAATAATGAGACTTAACAGTCAGTCTTATAGGTCATCCCCCTCCCGTGTCCCTAAAATGTGAAGAACGATCTTGACCAATGATCTGAACTTTAGAATTCACAGTTCAAATACATTAGCCATTAGTACACACCCACCCGAGTATTTTATACATCCATAACTTTTTACATTATTCTTTTTTATGTGAAATCCGTGTAAAACCTCTTGTTTGATGCTTACTTCTAAGAAGCATCAAACGATTTGAATAAAAACAGACAAAAGGCATGAAACTAAGTTACACATGCAGTTGAGATGTAATTTTTAGCCCCGGCATAGCGGCCCATAGAATGGCTCTAAGCTTTTTAAGTACAAACGTTTAGCTCATATCTCCGTCATCTCTTGACCGATTTGAGATCTAATTACAGTTTTGGACTAAGGATGTCATACCCTTTCGATTGATGTATTTTACCTCGCCCAAGGTCTCAAAAAATAGTTTACTCTTATCCTGCCGGAAAGAATTTCAAGTGCCGCGGCTATTGAGGATATTCTCTTGTTTTTGGAATTATTGTGTTATGTTTATCATAGTTATCAGTTTGCAAGAAGACATTCGCTCGAATAACACTTTAAGATGTGGGTTCGCCAATTAACAATTAACTGACTTTATTCCAGAGAAAATAGCATGTGATGTCCAAAAATATAAAGTTGTCTTTCCTGGATAAGGAGCAGCCGCACCCTATAACTCAAGTCCCAGTGGACAAATGCCTTGGATGTGAAATGCATTTCGTGCACAAGCCTGGCTTTGTTAGTGCTTTGTGTATATAAAGCCAGATTTACTCATGAAAGAACAATTTTCCATTTAACTCTGAAAATCTCTGTTTAACGTTTAAAAACTAACTAATCTTTGTAACTTTTAGAACTTTGACATTAACTTTTGTAAGAATAACTCTTGTTTGTAGAAGCATTTGGGCTTAAATTAAAAGTTTTTGTTAGTGTGATTTAAACTAGACTAAAGATGAAGAAATTTTTGGTTTAACCTTTTCTAAAGTCCATGGTGGATTTGGATTTTTTTATTTGTTTAAGCTTAACTTTGAAGTTCTCATGTTTACATTGCATAACTTACAAAGGGGGAAAATACACCAAAGTTGTAGGAGAATTTAGTAAAGATTTTGTCACACATCTCTTTCCAGTTGTCCAGCTCCACACTCACTCCAAACACACGCAAGTACTTGTTTGTGTTTTGTCATTGATGAGTTCTTGTGATTTAGTTTTTTTATGAATAAACATTTTTATCTTCATTATAAACTTATCTTTCTTCTCGACGATCCCACTTGTAGAATGGAGAGATCAGTATAATCCGTAATCCGGTATTATCCGACTCCAGTTATCGAACCTAATTGACGGCTTTGCAGAAATTACTTTTGTTCGGGAAATACCACAGACACGATTAATATTCATGTATCTATTAAACTAAAGTGTTATAATAGAAGTGTCCAGAGAAATGTATATATACATAAGCCTAGTAACTGCGTCGTTTAACTGCACTCGAATTAAATACTGACGCGAGGTGTTTTGCTCTTTAAATCACACGTGTAGACACGGCAAGTGAATGGTGATTAAACGGTATTGGTATTTGGTTAATTAACCTGAACGGCGCCTTATGTGCATATGGGCTAAATGGCCAGGTCAAAGAACCAAATATTTCAGTATAGCCATCCTTTCTTTTTGAAATATGAATACTGACCAGAAGCAAGGCAACAAGTCAACAGCACCAACCGCCACTTTGTCCGGTTTTGAACTGAATAACAAAAATGGCTCATAATGCACTCACGTGTTACCATATTTAGGGACATCGCAGTGTGATCCTTGAACGTTCCAACCTGCAGCCCAGCACGCTAAACACTAGATATCCTGGCCCGTTAATTAATCATTCAGATTTGACTATCCTGTTCTTAACAAAAGAAGAAAAAATGTGTTTGAAGCGTCAAGTCTTACAATTAATTTGTAAAACTCTGCCCACCATGGGTATCGAAACCCCATTCTTGGCGTTATAAGCCCTCAGACTTACTGCTGAGCCACAGGAGAGGAGATCTACAATTCATAAAGAAATTACAATCATATCAACGCGAGTGTGACATAAATTTGTTAGAAGAAGAATGTTGAAACTGACATTTCTCTTCAAGAGCGATAACACGTTTAAATTAATTGATTTGGAGCTATGTCTTCAAGAGCTATAACACGTTTTAATTAATTGATTTGGAGCTATGCCTTCAAGAGCGATAACACGTTTTAATTAATTGATTTGGAGCTATGCCTTCAAGAGCGATAACACGTTTGTATGCAACACATCCAAATACTCATTCACATTTCAAGATTTTCATAGCTCCAAATCAATTAATTCAAACTTGTTATCGCTCTTGAAGGCATAGCTTCAAATCAATTAATTCAAACGTTTTTTCTTCTATGTTTGTTTGTTTGCTTGTAATTAAGTACAAAGCTACACAATAGGCTATCTATGTTCTGCCCACCACAGGTATCGAAATCCGGTTTCTAGCGTTGCTTTTTTCTCTTAATCTTAACCAAAATATAGTTGATATTTTTGCCGAACTAGGTTATCTCTAAGCGTATATTCTATTATTCTCGTCTAAATGATGAATCTTTAATTTTCTATTTAATTATCTCGGTCTTTAAAAAGTAAATAATTAGAAACATGTGTACACAAATTTTCTCTGCTGTTAAGTTACAAAGTGTAGTAAATTATTAATAACTTCTAGTAAAAATCACGTAAACTGCATATTATTTCCACATTTCTCTTAATTTTTCCGTTTAGGATACAAAGTCAGAGGTATGTAAAAATACTACTTTAGATCTATCTTTGGTCTCCTACAAGTCACTGCCTATTCTATTTACACACCTCGGATCTTGAATCTGAAGTAGACAAATAAAGAGGAATGTGGAAAAAATCTGAGACCTAGCTTTCTCTGATGCTTCGCCAGCTTTTAGTGATTAAACTGCTCATATAAACATAGTTGCGAGGAATCTTTTGTCTCAGATCGTCAACCGATCGTCCAACTCAACTGATGAACTCTGATATCGGACAAAAGGTCTCTTGGGAGAAGATGAAAAATAAATCTGAAATACGATTGTTATACCAATCTGATTCTGGATCCGAAATGAACAAACATTTGCAGTTTACGTGATATTATGACATATTTAAAGGTCATCGGTATTGAGAACTCCTGATCAAACGAAAACTAATAATACATGTAACCTAAAACGTAACCTATAAGTTAATGAAGCCAAGATCTTCATTACATTACAAAGAAATACACGAGCAAAACCTCTAATAATTAAAATATACTAAATCGTCAGTTGAGTATATTTGCTATAAACGACGTTTTCGGCTGAAATTCCAATAATATCTTATTAAGTTGGATGTTAAGGAACTGCTAGTTACACGATTAGAATGAACTGCGTCAATACTGAGGAATGATTCACATCAAAGAGACTATAAAATCAACAAGAGTAAACTTTTCCAGAATATTTGTTTGTTGTATATTACAAAGCACAAAGCTACATAATGGATTATTTGTGCTGTTCCCATCGCGAGTATCGAAACCCGATTTTTACCATTATAAGCCCTCGTGGTTTTGATAATATATCTCTTTAAGAAAACAGAAGTTTCATTTTGCATGAATTCACTATTTTACGGAGTATACAAACTATTTAAGCAATCATTATATTTTATTTTCTAATATCTGGTGTAAACGTTTCCATGCGATATTGCTGGTTAAAGTATAAGAGCAGGTGTGATATAGCAGCTAGCGGAATGTAAGTGTGAGGATTGAAGGTCAACACTATGGGGCCGTTATAAAAGCGATCATATCCCGCCATTAGGTCAAACAAAGAGTGATGTTGACTAACTATCTTTATTCTAGTCTATGAGTTCGAGTTCAAAGTTAGAGACGGCTCTGAACAGAAAATCCTATATGTAACTTTGCACAAAAACTTTTAAAAAACAAAAACAACAAACACAAGGTAGTGATATTATTTTTACTTCACCAGCTGGAACATCCTTCTCTGACAATCCAAAAATCTAATTCTCGAATATTAAAAGTAAAAACAAAAAGCAGAGGGCGAACGTTAGTTAAATATCAGAAGCCCGTGGGAAGTTTTGGTCACGTGTGACGGAGGAACATTATCCTGTGACAATCAAAAACCTAATCCTTGAATATATTAGGGTTAATCAGTATTCGTCTTGGGCTTTCTTTCTTCACGCTATGTTTTGTGCGCGGTTGTTGAATCTCAGATGAAACTGAAAATTAAATAGTTGCTCCATATGGTTTTATATAACACCTTATTTGCTGTGCTCGTTCTACAGCTTGTGCACTTTAATTCTACCGAGAAATAAACATATAAGATTTTAAACAGCTCTGAAACCACTGAAAATCTTAGATTATTGTTTTAAAATAACCCTTTTTTTTGCACAGAATTAACAATAATATTTTTATGTTGGTGTTGAAAGCCTTTGCCTCATAAAAATTATTCCCCATGTTGAAGTAGCCAAATCATCCCGATATCGCTTCAGGGTGGACTTCGTACATTTTTTTCATTCTGATTTTAAGAAACGAGAAACCAAATTATGCAGAAAAAAAAGCACGTTCACTTATTGTGACATTTGAACATACCGAAACTCAAGCTAATTGTGTTTGATGTGCTAATGGTAAAAACTCAAGTTTAAGATTACATGTTGGAGAAAGGAGCGGACTCATCTGGTCGGAACGTCTCATCCACTTCAGCACTCCTTTCCTCTAGTCTTCTGTTTCACTCGAAAAAAAATACTAATAATAAAAAAACGTGTTTTTACAAGAAAAACTCCCAAGTAAACAAAAGCGGACACATTTAAACTGAGTTCGAACTTCCGAGAAGGCGAGGTTTTATTTTTCATCCTTTTAGTTGAACTCGTAATTACAGAAAAAATATTAAAAGTAAAAGCAAAAAAAAAAGCAGAAAGCGAAAGAAGTTAAACACCGGAAGCTCGTGAGAACACTTAGTCACGTGTGAATTTACTCAATATGAAGGAGCATTAAAGATAATAATAACAATAAATACTAGGAGCAGATATGAGTGCTCAAGCTCATGACGTCTCAGCTACTATTTATCCTTGGTGGCAAGTTAGTTGCTTCTAACGAAACAGAAGAACCAGAAAAAGAGATCAACAATGTGTTAGCCGTCATGCAAAGCGTATGTATTGGTGTCCATGCATGCAAAACTTGGATACTTCGAACAGTTAGAATACACTACTTAGTATTAACAAAAAATAAATAGAACATATCAATAATATGTGATTTGCACTGGAAATAAATCTTCTTATATTTTAATACGATTTACCTCGTATGGTATATATATATATATGATATGTGGTATTAAATTAGTGAATAAGGTAGATTTTTTGATATCCTCTGCTACCTTTTTACAGCAGAAATAGCTCTTCGGTTGTTTCCCATAACCCAAGGGTTGGCCACATACAGTGCTGTAACTACAAATAATGCCACCCTCGCATAACAAGTAATTGGATCCTTTACATTTATTTCCCTATAATTGTAGCTAAGATTCGGGTCCCCTTTTGGCTCGGTCCCCCATGTAATTGCGGGGGCATACTTACGCCACTGGTCATGCGTCCGTTAGATACAAACAACAAGGCTTTCTCACTGTCAAAACAGAACTGTGAACTCGAACTTAGGTGACGGTTAGCTTAAATCAAGTCACTTACAGGCTTCATATGTGGAAAATTCAACATATAAATAAGTCTGTCTTTGTAACATTTTACACTTTCCCGGTTCGCGAGAACTTGAAAACAACACACTACCAAACGTCTTTGTGTTTTCAGCATTTAGTTAGAATACAGAGGATTGAATACGTTACATTAAAACGATTTTGAATATCTAAATCAATGTGTTTGACTTTACGTAGGTATTGTGATGCCACCGAAAACTGATAGCTTTTGGGAAGGATTTTTGATAGCCCCTTCCGACGCAAAATATTTATAAACTTTGATCATAAAGATATATTCATACCGAGGATTAAGAATTTCCAAGAAGGAGATATTCCTTGTACTGAACGACATTAAAAAACAAAGGAATATGGATCAACTTGGAGCACCAGAGTCGTCCAGAAAGAAATCTTCAACAAATGTAGTATCTTGTAACATGTGAGGATCCATTAACAAAAAAGGTTAATGGCAAAAGTCGTCCACGTGTTGCAGGGAACAATATGCAACATAATCAAGAAGGATTTCCGTATGAAAAAGTGACACAAGTCACGTGTACACAAGTTGTTTCCAACACATGTCTGTTCTACTGTTACTAGCCTAAAGAGCCGAATAATGGCATGAGTACTCATACGAAGACATACTGGTAAAGTCGCTGGATGCAACACCTATGGATTTTTGTGCAATAGAACTGTTTAAACGGACGCTAGGAAACCATTATTCTTGTACGAAAGATGGATTATAGAAAGCAAGCAGGAATTGGTGGTGTGCTTTGAACACGGCAATCTTAAAACGGAGCCATTTACAATGGAAATTACACTGTAGGGATATTTTCGAGACTCGAGTTTGTCAGACTGAATATGACCAGACGTGGTGACATAGACTGTAATGACGTATGAGGCACCGAAATCGTTTTGACATAACATACTCAACTTATGTATAAAGTTTAATAACCTTATTTTCTCTGCTTTTGCAACGAACACCACTCAATTGTTAACTTTCACAAAATGTTCACTGTCATCCTTTGGATATCTTCACATTATCACTATCTTCAGTTAACGAATATTATCTCTATCTAGAAAAATAGTGTAAAAAGCTTCTAGTTAAGTAGTGTAGCACTATATTGAGGGTGTTCCATTATGCCGGCAAAAACGACAAACTATAGAGGTAATTGTTAAAATGTAACTTTGGTTGTAATGTTAATGTATTGAGTAAACACTCATAAGACACAACTTTCTAAGATACTTGGTGATCCTTTTCTCTCCTAAGAAGATTGTTTAAAAAATGATCAGCGAAACGTCTACATAAATTAATTGTTATTTGGTGTTTCATTACCAAAGACAGGCATTATTTTGTGTGTATTTGGGAAAGCTCTTATTATTATGTATATTCTGGATAAACTTCTAACAACTATAAGCAGTTTTACCGTCTATGTTATTTTGACAACAAGGATGTTTGACCGTTTACCTTACTCTGACAAGAATGATGGTTGAACCTGATAAACTTTGAAAAGGTGGTGTTCACGTGTTAACATTTCTTTTTTTCAATAGCACTTAGTATACTTACGTAACAGAATTTAAATATTTGCCATAATTTCATCTCTCACCATTCACATAAAGAACATTTGCTCTTCAGTCTCTTGATCTATAAGTAGTAAATGATGCCATTCTGCTTTCCAGTTTGTTTGTTTTTTATCTCACATATAACTTCGGAAAAATTCTATTCCTAACATTGGTTTGTTTTAATCAAGTAATTACTACCAGAGGCCTCCTTTACTATATGAACGAAAAGAATGATTAAGATTAACTTAAGTTAGTGTCCTTCTTTCTCATTCTTTCTGTATATGAATATGTATTTATATATATACAGAAACAAAAAAGTTTTTGTTTTTAAAATGAGACATATATTAAACACAATAATTTGCTTCTATGAGAAAAAGAACTACCATATGATAATAATAACCGGTCATATAGTTCGTTAAAATGTGAGTGGGGAAACCTTGTGTGACTACTTACTAAAACATAAAACAAAGGCCTACCCTTAATCACTTTTAAAGCCTGTCTGATTCCATGTTCGTCGTGTTGAAAACCAATTATTTCCTTTCATTAACCTCCTCGTATCTATCTATTTATCCTTCTATCTATGTCTGTCAGACTGATTGTATATCAGGGTCTTTCCCTACTTATTTCCCGTGTCTTACAGGAGTTCATCATATTTGTGATGTTCCGAATGTTAATCTATAGTCCTTCGGTGACTCAGCGGTAAGTTTACGGACTTACGACACTAAAGTTCGGGGTTAGATTCCCCGCAGTGGACAGCGTGCAGACAGTTCGTTGTGTAGCTTTGTACTAAGAAAACAACAATAATAACAGAGTGTATAACTGTATGTTACGATCGTGCTATACTCGTACTTTGTTTTTTTCCTTAAGCACGTCAACTTTATTTATATCGTATGTATATTACTATCAGTAATTGCATTATATCAATGTAAACATAAATCTCTATTTATTGCTGATAATCAATAGCACATAGACTTAGAAATAGTTTATTTTTTCTTACGAACAGCCATATAACTTTCTTCTGGCGCCCATCATGGTATATCATAACTGACTTGGTCTTCCCTTTCTTCCCCTATTTTTCGTTGGAATCCTCTCTCCATATCCCTTTCTCAAACACAAATCAAACCAGTCTCTTTGTTTCGGACGTTACGCTTTGTTCCATAACCACAAGTGGTCTTCTATTCTCGATAACGATGGAGCCTAAAATGGCGACCGCTATACCCGCTTACTCCAATCATTTTTTTTTATAACGTAGGATATATTAATCCCCTAATTACATAGAAACTAACCAGAGTACGGCCACCTTCATCCGCTCACTCAACCTTCATACCACTGTAGACCATCCAGCTATCAGACTGAGCGTTTGTGACCAATCTGCTTCCGTAGTAGGTACAAACGACCTTCCCCGCCTCCAGTGGCTCAGCAAGAAAGTCTAAAGGCTTAAAAGGTTAAAAACTGGGTGTCGATACCCGTGGTGGGCACAGCACAGATAGCTCATCGTGTAGCTTTGTGCTTAACTACAAACAATCGAACCCATAGATAAACATGGCAATACGAATGAAAAAAAACGTACACATGTATCTAAAATCTTGAAATCACCAAACATGTATTAACACACACACCACACTTAAAAAAAGCCTTGCTATCGATTCGTACTATCACTTAAGACGTCCTCGCATGGTTTCATACAACACTAAGAATTTATTTATTTCCAACGAGGAGATCAAACCCCTCAACACCTGTCTAACAATACTGATATACGTACTCCCGTGTCTTCGCTGACACCACTATTTAAGTTTGTTAGATAAAACCCCTCAGCATCTGTCTAACAATACTGATATACGTACTCCCGTGTCTTCGCTGACACCACTATTTAAGTTTGTTAGATAAAACCCCTCAACACCTGTCTAACAATAATAATATACGTACTCCCGTGTGTTCGCTGACACCACTATTTAAGTTTGTTAGATAAAACCCCTCAACACCTGTCTAACAATACTGATACACGTACTCTCGTGTCTTCGCTGACACCACTATTTAAGTTTGTTAGATAAAACCCCTCAACACCTGTCTAACAATAATAATATACGTACTCCCGTGTGTTCGCTGACACAACTATTTAAACTTGTTGATTTCTTTCTTTCTCTTAGAATTTTTGCGCAAAGCTTTATAAGGATAATCTACTCATAGCAGTCCCTAATTTTGAACTGATACACCAGAGGAAATTCAGCTAGTCAAGTGCACCCACCACCAACTCTTGTACTAGTCTTAGCTAACAAAATAGTGAGATTTTTCCATCGCTCATATATCGAACCACGGACCAAAAGTATGGATTCATGGCCTTGGCACGTTAACTGCTAGGTCACGACTAGCCCTACCATCTAAGACAAACCTTTACCCTTATCAAAACATAAGGCGTTCTTTCGTTTATATTGTGCTCAGAAGATTTCACAAAAATTACCACTGAAGATGTACAGACGAGTATACATCATCACTGAAGATATAGCTTCGTGGATGAATATATAACATCACCGAAGATATACTTTCATGGATGAGTATATACCATCACTTAATATATAGTTTCATGGATGAGTATATACGATCACTTAATATATAGTTTCATGGATGAGTATATACCATCACTGAAGATATAGTTTCGTGGATGAGTATACATCACTGAAGATATACTGTTACGACAGCGGAAGTCACGTGACGCTGGTGAATTTCTCGAATGATCTGGAGATGCCTTCTTCGTTAGTATATAAGCCTGGCAGAGGAAAGCCAGCGCGGCGGGATATATAAATGAAGAGAAAGCAGTAGTTATTCTGAGTTCCGTGTAATTTATTATTTGTTAGTTTCGAGCTAGTGAGCCGTGAAGTTTGTGTTTTGCACTCGTCGAGAGCGATATTATCAAGATTGTGAATCGCTGTGATTTATAGCGTGTATTATAAAAGTTGTTAAGTTTAAAGTGACGAGAAACGTACTGATTGTTGAACTGCTGTATACTAAAAGCTTGTATCGAGGAAGAATAAATTGGTTTAATCAAGAAAGGACTTGTATCGCTGAAGATCCTTGGAAGAATTTCTAGCGGAAACAAACAAACAATCAGATACGTAACAATACTTTCATGGATGAGTATACACCACTGAAGATATACATTCATAGATGAGTATACACCACTGAAGATATACCCTCATGGAAGAGTATACATCACCACTGAAGATATACTTTCATGGATGATTATGCACCATCACTGATGACCTACTTTGATGGATGGGTATACATCATTATTGAAGATGTACTTTAATACACCTGAGAAACTAGTCTTTAAACTCCAGGTTTAAGGTTATTTTTTCGGATTTTATAACCCAGTAATAAACACCAGGTATAACTTATATCAAAATGATTCATGGATCAAATTATACTTTTATTAAGACCAATGCTCTTACATTCTCACAAGTATCATCACTTAAGCTGTGATCTGAGACCTTGAACAAATCATTTCTTAATCCACCTTAAGTACATTTATATAGATCACAGTTTAAGACGAACTCTAGTGGCTTCTTTGTATTCTCTAATAATAATACCTGTATTTTTTGGAACCGCAAACAAGATATTTCATATCAACAGCAAAGCCTGGCATGGCTTGGTAGTTAAGGTGCTTAATTTGCAAGGTGCTGTCTGCGGTTTCGAATCACATCATCAAACATGCTCGTCGTTTCAACCATGGGGGGCGTTATAATGCAACGATCAATCTTACTATTTGATTAGCGTAGCCCAAGAGTTGGTAGACAGTGGTGCTGACTATATGCTTTCCATCTAGTCTATCACTTCTAAGTTAGGGATAATTTAGATAATGTTATTAGAAGAAAAAACGTAAAAAAAGGGTTGAAATATTAGTGGTTACTGCCATTAAATGTGTTGATAATGATTATAAAAGTAGCAGGTATCGTGCTTACAAGCATCTAGACTATTTTGATTACACGTGCTCAATATTTCTAAGCTCATACTTTTTAAAATCTTAACCGTTGATTACCTGAAGCGCTTTAAGTTTATCAGTGAGAGCTTGCTTATTTATATATGTTTCAATCCTTAAACAACACTTTAGAAATAATATGATTAATGGACTTCTTAAATGGGGTGAATGTGAAAACTGTTTAGGTCAATTATTTTATTAAAAAATGGCGCAGAAAAAATGAAAACGTACGCATATGTACCTCATAAACTAAGATTTTGTTTGCGAGAAGCGACGTTCTTTCTTATTCATCAACAAGTTTACCTTTTACCCTAAACCACATGTGAACTTAGCCTATCCCAGTTCAGAGAAGTAGCTAATTAGACACTGAGAAACTGAATCCAAGTGGTCGAGATTTGTTTATTTTAGAGCAAAACCACACTAGGCTATCTGCTGTGTCCACCGCTTTGGAATCGAACCACGAATTTTAGCGTTTCAAGTCCGTAAACTTACCGCTATCCCACCGAGGGACAAGTGATCGAGAAATTAAAAAAAAATTAACAACGTCCGTCGTTTACTACTTATGCATGTCCATGTTTTTGTGACTTTTCTGCGGCCTCTCAATGAATACGAGAATGCAAAAAAAAAACATAAAAAACTAGTTTGCTTCTAAAATGATCGTCCACTACATTATCCAGTTGAGCTATGATTACATCCCTTGTTAGTCGTGTTATTCTATATGCGTGAAAAGATCATAAATTGGTTTGATAGGACACACGTGCCGTAATGCTCACTGCAAGAACTTTGACCACAGTCTAACAGATTTAGATGTGCACAATCTGATCATAATATGACTTCATACTCCTGCTTCAAGTACGTTAATGAGATGGAATATGGTTTTCATAGAAAATGTAGTCACCTACTGGCACGAACGACCTATAGAAAGATACCGCAATTTCTTTTAAAAATCCTATTTATGACCAGGACATCTATGTCTTGATCAACCTTGTGATAACCAGATACATGACAGAACTTCTTACGAATGGAATTAACTACGAGAGTGAGAATTAAGCTAATTTACTTATTATTATTTTCCTTTAGTAAACCGTATCATTATAAGCTATGGGCTCATCTTTAACTTCTGAATGGAACAAGTTTTGTTAAAACTCTATACCTACCAAAGTCAAAATAATAGTAACTCAAGAGAAGAAGCACTATAACTTATGGACATAGAGAGAGGTGGAAAATACCTTCTCGAGTGACCTTGGTCCACTAAAGAAGCACTATAACTTATGGACATTGAGAGGTGAAAAATCACCTTCTCGAGTGACCTTGGCCCTCTGAAGCACTATAACTTATGGATATAGAGAGAGGTGGAAAATACCTTCTCGAGTGACCTTGGCCCTCTGAAGAAGCACTATAACTTATGGACATCGATAGGTGGACAAAATCTTCTCGAGTGACCTTGGCTCTCGATAACGATACCTCAGTTGTATATGGACATTTTTGGCAGGTTATTAACCTTCCTATAGATGAGTGAAACGTTATTGTATTGTAATATCGTCCTGATGAAGGCAATAAAACCAAGAGAACCGTCGTCCATATACCAAACTTTCCAGAAATTTTGTGAGTTGAAGAACCAACGGCATTAGCATTTGTAAATGCAATTCCTTTAGAGAGCGCATAAATAAGTCAATTTCTTATAAAGAGGAGGCCAGTCTTATAATAGATTCTGAAGTACCTTGGCTTACGTTATTTGTTTGTTATAATAAAAAAAATTGGAATCAGAACTTCTTTTTATAGATGATTTAGGCAGAGTGTTCATGATGAACAAACAATCTCGAAATGAACAGCAACTGTTTAATCTGGAGTGACCTTTCAGAATCAGATCTCAGAGGAATAATGTACAACAGTAACTCAGGTGGATAAGACAACTTTTTGAAAGACTTCCGCCCTTCTGAAACGTCGTTCTTTCCACTAGAACGTTTCTGTCGACTCACAATATTTCATGCACTGTCTTTTATTACCCTTAACACTGTATCGAGAGACTTTAAAAACGGTTAAAATATCAAACTTATAGAACACAGATATGCACTTATAGGCGTTAATATAACATTTCATTGTTCCAACACTCTAGTTATATCCATAACCAAGTCAACTTCTAACTACAGTCGATTTTATCTCAATTATTTGTTTGGGACGCTTTAGTCCCGCTAGTGCGTCGTCATTATTGTCTTTTTACTGGCGTGTTAAGAACAATATAACAATCTAACCACTGTGAAGATAAGGAACTTCACTGCACAAAAGTAATAAACGAAATTTATAATGTAAAAACTATAATAATGCAAAACTCAATGTTATAAGACATGTACCTCAGTTTATTGTTATGCAAATCAAGCATAATTATTTATTAGGTCAATGCTCTACGCCCCCCAGGGCCACATTGGTATGTCTGCGGACTTACAATGCTAGAAACCGGGTTTCGATACCTGTTGTGGGCAGAGCACAGATAGCCCATTGTGTATTTTTGTGCTTAAATTCAAACAAACAAACTATGCTATATATATAATGGACTCGCATACTTTTGTCCCAGTTGCAACCTTCAAATTTATCATAGAATACATTTGCGTGTTTCCCTCACGTAGAGAACCAATAAACAAATGGAAGCCGTTTAATCGTTACAGATTGGTCACAGGTGTTTCAAGGTGTTGGGAATTATGTTTTCAAACCAATAGTAAAGTTGCTCGTACACCTGAACGAAACAGGCCATCCCCACAACACAAACACATTGTCACCATCTATCAGTTTTAGATCATAGCAATTATGAGTTACATGCTCCAAGACTCAATCAGATATTCGCAGCCTCAACTCTGCGCTGTGTCATTCAGTATACAGGCGGTATTAAAATCAAACTTTAAAAATCTAGTTTATGTGCCAGACATTCAGTGATTTGCATTCTCTCACAGCAAGGCACAAAACAGCTCGTTGGACTAGTGGCATGTACTGCAGTATTATTTTCACAGATGAGTAGTGCTTCAACCTTACACCCATCTGGAGGAAACCTGGAACCCTATTTTTCGTAGAGTTGTGAAAAATATAGTTTGTGCAAGAATAAATACTAGTAGACATAGCGACCTCTATTTCCTGTTACCATTAGCTCTGTCTTCTGCCTAATGAGTGATGGTAAAGTTTGTTGTTACCGTGCGAAACGTTTCAACACATTCCTTGAATAAGAGAGGATTGACCCAGTAAATTGGTCCGCCTGCTCATTGGACTTTCATCCCATCGAACAAGCATTGGATGTCCTTGGGAGATGCGTCACATCCCGTCCAATGATTCCAGACATTAAAGGTGCTCTAAAAACAGGTTAATTAAATGAGTGTTATAAAATAAAAAATAACTTTTTCAAATATTTGCTGTTCGTGGTAACCATGCTCCATATTGTATTATCGTAAAATGCAAAGGCGTAAGCCACCTCTAACAAAGGCTCACTTACGAGCGTAAGCTGAATAAACAATCATCTGCATTTCAGACCACATGATCTATCATCAGGTGCAATTATTTATAAAAATGAACAAGAAGTGATTGATGTTATTTTATAAGAAACGTTTTTACCTTGTCATTACCAGATCGGTTCTAATCAAGCTTTAACTGTTTTCCACAATGTAGAAAGTCAGGCAATTAAAAGTACTGTGTATTGTTATTGCATAGTTTAAAAAAATGAGCTAATCTTGGAAACTTGTTCTATGTCATATAGCTACACTACCGTAAGTTTATATAAAGTATGGCGGCCAAGTTAAAAAAAATTATAATCACAGGCATTAAGATCACTTCAAAAACTAATTAGAATAACTTTCATACACTGATGGCCTGGTTTGGTTTGGTACTCGACTCTCAATATGTGGGTCGTGGGATCGAATACCGTCACCGAACATGTTCGTCAGTTTAATCGGGGTGGCGTTATAATGTAACAGTCAATCCCACTAATCGTTGGTGTAGAGTAACCCAAAAACTGGTGGTTTTGGGTAGCTGCTTTCCCTCTAGTCTATAACTTCTAAATTAAGGAAGCCTAGCGTAGATAGCCAAGTGGTTTTTGTGCGAAATTAAACAAACAAACAAATCATACACTTAACTTTCAAAGTACTTCAATTATTTAATTTTTAGCACTTTAACCACTCTACTAATACCGAAAAATATAATACTAATATATTTTTTTTGAAATATACAGACTTATTCATATTTTTATGTTAATACATTACAGAATAAAGAAAAGTTCAAACGTAATTTGTTTTTCCTTACAACTTTCTTCTCATCGAAAAGAAAACACCTAACAGATAAATAAATTTGATATAATTATAAATATATAATTAGCACAAAATTACACAATTGGCTATCTTCGCGCTCTCCGACGCGGGGAACTGAAACTCGGAGTTAAGAGTTATAAGTCCGTAAACTTACCGATGCCCCATCGTGGGACACGATAAATAAAGAACAGGTAAGAGATGGATAACACTTGTTAATTAAGAACGCACTGTGTTTCTTTTTCTTTCGTGTGTGCATAGTAAAACAATTAACTACCTGAAAGTTTTTTTGCATAGCAATGAACTAAGAGGAGCCATCACGTTATTTAATAACATTAGTTATGCCTTGCCTTAACTAGAATAATAAAACGTCGATAATCTCTTAGTTGGTTTGAGCACTGTATCTCGGAGGAATATCATAAATTGAAACCGAAAAAAAGAGTGGAAAACGTTTTCCTCAATAAAATGTTGTTTTGTTCACAGGAACGACACCTTATGCACACAGCTGGATAATCGAGAAAGTCATAAACCCACTATGATCCAGGTGTATTCGGTATAGCCGCTGCTAATTTGGAGCTGTGAGCCAGAGAGAAGGTAACCAAACCGCTACACTTGCCGCCTCAAGTAGATACTCTTAAACGAATACCGGGATTGGGTCTCTCTCTCTCTCTTATGATGCTAACCGACCGTTGAAAGGACGAAATTTGGTAGCATCACTTCTCGAATCTGAGACTCGATAAGCTAACCACTAGGCCGTTTAGCCCATATGTCGTATGTAATTTACATGATTACTTTCTTCATCGGCTTGTTATAGTGTGATACTTCCGGTCCTCTGAAAGATTGTTTTAACTAGTATCTCGTTTCCTTCTGTAAAAAGAAAAGTGAACAACACATAAATATATTTGTATGTAGAAATAAATTTACGTGCCAGAAAAAGAAGGGTTGTTGACCTGACTTTTTTCTGTCTTCCATGCACCCTCTTAGTTGCGCAAACATGTTGTTATAAACCATTAATCATCCAACAGATGACGTGCTCAAGTTTGTTTGTTTTTATTTCGGTATAAAGATAAGGTGACATATTTATTTTATGATGACAAGCAGACATCCAAGCAGAATAAAACAGTACAGATGGCGCTGGACCAAAATCACAACTTCGTCGTTAACTGTGGTTTGGCAAAGAGGATGGAAAGTAGTTATTGTTTAATAATATATATATTAAACTATCAAGTCGTTGATGTTATTGATATAAAAAACACAAAATTTGATTTTCAGTGGTTTATTACTAAGCTATTGTACACGTAAGCAAAGACAACTAAGTTGTTTGTTTGCTTTGAATTTCGCGCAAAACTACACGAGGGCTATCTGTACTAGCCGTCCCCAGTTTAGCAGTGTAAG